>NW_027331920.1:6710027-6944387 GCF_048418815.1 Hemitrygon akajei
TTCTCAACCCAATGGAGAAAAATCTTCTTAAGATTCAAGAGAATATAAGGATTATTCAGGAGGAAATCACTAAGTTAAAGGAACAGATGGATCAAAAAGACAGTGTGATATTTCTCAAGGTGAGGGATTATATTTCAATTTGTTCCTGTCAGAGGGCACTAAATGAACAGTGGTATATTTGAAATGAACACAGCACAGCGGCCAATTCTAACAAATCAATTGTCGCTGCTGGTGACCTCACACACAGTGTTCTCCTTGCATGACGAACCTCCGATCACTCCGCTAATGGCATTCTAAAATGTCGGAGACAGATATTCGATCCTTTATCAGCAACATACAATATTTAAGCGATGAAATTTCAGCATTATTAATCATAAATTAAACTGCAATTAATCGGTCAACAAAAGATATGGCATCTGCCAGTCCCAGGCTCAAAACAACACAGAACAAAGTATGAATACGTAACTTATTCCCTTCACTTTTACCACGTCCCCACTCACCTGACTGGTTATCGTAATAAACACGTAACACAGAATACAACGCAGACAGAAAACAGACGTGTTGCTCCTACACACAGCATTTACAAATGGCAGTAAACTGTTTCTCACCAGACAATTGATGCAACTATTCAGGGTTGATGTTTTCCAAAAACTGGATTTCCACAACTTCTGTACATCCCAGGACAGAATGCAATCTTCTCTGAAATGATTTACTCTGATCATAACACAGAGCTGCTGATTGTGTCCTTAATTAGAACATTAAATATCCTCTAAAACTCCCATTAACACCCAGTTCTACTCACAGGCTATGAGTGTGTCTGGTGCGGTGGGTGTGAGGGTCTCTCTGTCAATCAGTGAGAACAAAGAATGTGACCCACACATCAGACTTATCCTCCATATCCGGTTTCCATCAGATTACGGAAACTTTCACTGTCTCTACTTTTTCGAATTATTTTTACATGGGATTGTGTCCCGTTCTCTGTCATGAGCAGGCCATTCAGTCCATCTTCTATCAATTTCCCCTCTGCACAAACCTCCTGCCACCTACTCACCGCACCCAGCAACAATGCCCCGAACTCTCTGGTCCCTCACGTGTTTATCCAGCCTCCCCATTACATTCAATCTCTGCTGTTCCATTTCAACCACTCCTGTGGCACTGAGTTCCACATCCTCCTCACTAAATTTCTTGTGGGATTTATTAAAAACCTCCTGGCATTTTATCTTTGACTGAAGGTCTCCCCATAAATAGAAACATAGAAACAAAGAAAACCTGCAGCACAATACAGTCTCTTTGGCCCACAATGCTGTGTCGAACATCTACTGACTTTAGAAATTACCTCGAGTTACCCATAGCTCTCTATTTTTCTAATCTCCATGTACCTGTGTGGGAGTCTCTTGAAAGACCCTATTGCATCCACCTCCACCTTCATTGCCGGCAGCTCATTCCACCCATTCCAAAACACTTACCCGACATCTCCTCCGTACTACTTCCAAGCACCTGTGTCCTCTCGTGTTCGCCATAATGAGGTACTTTTTCCACCTTCGCGCAATCAAATCCATCACTAATCTTAAATTGTTCAATTTTATCATTCTGACGCTTTATCCAGATGGTAATGCACAGCCTGTCCTGTCTTTCCTGTATGTTTCATCCTCTCAGTAATGGTCTGAATTTCAGAAACTTTCCCTGTAATTTACCCCGTGGTTCTGTATTGCTGGTGTGTGTTTGTGACTGTGGGAGTGGGAATTTTCAACACCTTGTAATGATTTGGATGAAATTCAGGATGTGGACATTAAGTCCAAGTCTAATCAGATTTGTGCTTTTATTTATTTCAGGAGGAAGCTCATCGAAACAGGAGGTAGGACATGCTCTTTACTGAAACCCTGTATGGATTTGTAAAATACTTCAAAATTCCAGTTTATCACCAGCAGTTTAATATTTACAGAATCAGTGACGATGTCCAGGAATTGTCAGTGACAGATGAGGCCCTACCGGTTGAAAAATTCGATCACCTCTATTTGTTGAACACAGTGCTGAGAGAAACACTTGATGCCATTAACCGAGGTAAAACTTACAAAGATTCATTTTTACTTATTCATGAAACACAATTAATTTATAAGCTGAAGCAAGGATTGGCTGTGATAATGGACTGAAGGGGAACTGAAGTTTATTTCACATCAACCCCACCGACTGGGAGGCATCGCTGTCACATGGTCAGCTGGAGATGTCAGACCCCTGGACACACCAGCACAGGGTCACAATACAACCAATACACGGGACTGGAAGATGAACCACTGTGTCCTGATTCCAGACACACTGCACTAACACACCAGGACATGAGTTTGAATCTACCACAAGAGCTGGTAATTTAATACTGACTTGATGATATTGTAGGGAATAAAAGCGAGTATCAGTGTGGTGACAGGGATTGTCCTCTGTGCCCTGTGAGTGCAGACTCTGACTGACACAGGTCTTCCCCCTTCTGGAACCACAACTCTCACTGTTGTTAGAGGCAGAAGAGGGGAGCAGTAGGGACAGGGGACTCAATTGTCAGGAGACAGACAGGAGAATATATGGACGGGAATTGGACACCCGAATGTGCCAAGGTCAGGGATGTCTCCGATCGTGTCTGCAGCATTTAGAGAGGGAGGGAAAACAGCCAGATAACTTGTTGCATTTTGGGACCAATTACATAGGAAGTAAAAACAAAGAGGTCCTGAAAATAGAATTTGGAGAGCTTGGTAGAAAGCTCAGAAGCAGTACCTCCAGGGTTGTAATTTCTGGATTGCTGCCTGTGCCACGTGCTGGTGAGGGTAGAAACAGGATAATTTGACAGATAAACATGGCTGAGAAGGTGGTGCTGGGGACAGGGATTCAGGTTCTTGGATCATCGGGATCTGTTCTGGTGGAGGAATGACCTGCTCAAAAGGGATGGGTTGCACCTCGACCCGAGGGAGAACAATATTCTCACAGAGAGGTTTGATAGAGCTGTTGGGGAGGGACTGAACTAATTTGGTGGGGTGGGGGGTTGGAAGTGGAGTGAAGGGATAGGACTGATGGTAAAAATGCAAAGATAGCGTGCAGTCAGACTGTCAGATAGGGCGGACAGATACGAGGACAAAATGGCAGCCAGCAGGGTGAGTATCAGTGCATTAGCAATGCAGAATTAAAAAGGGTAGCAGATACAGTTCACAAAGTGTTATATCTCAATGCATGGAGTATGAGAAATAAGGTGGATGATCTTGTTGCACTATTACCGATTGTCAGGTATGATGTTGTGGCCATCACGGAATCGTGGCTGAAGGATGGTTGTAGTTGGGAGCTGAATGTCCAAGGTTACACAATGTATCGGTGGTATAGGAAGGTCGGGTGAGGGGGTGTCGTGGCTCTGCTGGTAAATCATCAGGAAGATGTGACATAGGATTGGAAGATGTTGAATCTTGTGGGTTGAGGTAAGGAACTGCAAAAGTAAAAATGACACTGACACCAGTCATATACAGGCCTCCCAACAGTCAGTGGGTTGGGGCCCACCGATTACAACTGGAAATAGAAAAGGTTGATGAAAAGGACAATGTTATAATAATCACGGGAGATTTCAACATGCAGGGCAATTGAGAAAATCAGGTTGGTAAAGGATCTCAAGAGAGTGAGTTTGTTGAATGCAATGTGATGGCTTTCTTGAGCAGTTTGTCGTTGAGCCTACTCGGGGAACAGCTCTACTGGATTGGGTATTATGTATTGAACCAGAGCTGAGTAGTTAAAAGAACCCTTAGGAAGCAGTGCTCACAACACGACTGAGTTCAACTTGAAATTTGATAAGGAGAAAGTAAAGTCTGACATTGTAGTATTTCAGAGGTGTGAAAGAAATTACATTGGTCTGAGAGAGGAGTTGGCCAAAGTAAATTGGAAGGAGATGCTGGCAGGGATGAGAGAAGAGCAGAAATGGTGTCAGTTTCTGGGAGAATGTGAGAGGTGAAGGATAGATGTATTCCAAAAATAAATAAATACTCAAATGGCAAAATAGTAAAACCGTGGCTGACAAGGGAAGACAAGTTAATGTAAAGGCAAAAGAGAAGGGATACAACTAAACAAAAATTAGTAGGAAGACAGAGGATTGGGAAGCTTGTAAATATCTACAGAGAGGAACTGAAAGGATGATTGGATGGGAAAAATAAACAAGAAATTGATTCAAATTGACTTTATTACTTACATCTTCATATACATGAGGATTAAAATCTTTACGTTACGTCTCCACCTAAATATGCAATGCGCAATTTATAGTAATTTATGATGAATTATATGTATAACATGCTGGTCAATATAACATAAAAATACAGTTGTGTCAGCATGAGTTAATCAGTCTGATGGCCTGGTTGAAGAAGCTGTCCCCGAGCCTGCTGCTCCTGGCTTTTATGCTGTGGTACCGTATCCCGGATGGTAGCAACTGGTACAGTTTGTGGTTGGGGTGACTCTGGTCTCCAATGATCCTTCAGGCCCTTTTTACACACCTGTCTTTGTAAAACAAGTTAGCAAACAATATCAAATTGTTTTTCAAGTATTGTAAAAAAATAAAACAGAGATGAGAGTGGATATAGGACCGCTGGAAAATGAGGCCGGATATATAATAACGCGGGATAAAGAGATGGCAGATAAACCAAATATTTTGCACCAGTCTTCACCGTGGAAGACACTAGCACTGTGCCCGGTGTTGAAGGGTGCTAGGGAAGAGAAGTGAGTGCAGTTATTGTTACAAGGGAGAAGGTGCTCAAAAAGCTGAAAGACCTAAAGGTACGTAAGTCACCCGGACCAGATGAACTGCACCCTAGTGTTCTGAAAGAGGTTTTGACATTTTGGAGGCATTTGAAATGATCTCCCAAAAATTATTGGACCCTGGCATGGTGTCAGAGGGCTGGAAAATTACTCTTTAAGTAAGAGGGAAGGTAACACAAAGGAAATTACAGACCAGTTCGCCTCACCTCTGTGGTTGGGAAGAAATTGGACTCAACTGTTAAATATGAGGTTATGGAATACTTGGTGACACTAGACAAGACAGGGCAAGTCAGCATGGCTTCGTTAAGGGAATATCCTGCCTGACAAACCTGTTGGATTCTTTGAGGAGATTACAAGCAGGATCGATAAAGGGGATGCAGTGGATGCTGTATATTTGGAATCTCGGAAGGCCTTTGACAAGGTGCCACACATGAAGGTGGTAACCAGGTTAAGAGGCCATGGTGTTACCGAAAAGTTACAGGCATGGTTAGGACATTGGCTGATTGGTAGGAAACAGCGAATGAGAGTAAATGGATCCTTTTCTGGTTGAGTGCCAGTGACTTGTGTTCCACAGGGGTCAGTGTTAGGACACCTTCATTTTAGGCTGTATATCAAGATCTAGCTGATTGAATAGACCATAATATATAGGAGCAGAAGTTGGCCATTCAGCCCATCGAGTCTGCTCCACCATTCACCCATGGGCAGATCCAATTCTTCAGTCATCCCCACTCCCCTGCTTTCACCCTATACCCTTTGATGCCCTGGCTTATCAAGACCCTATCCTCTCTGACTTAAATATGACTTGGCCTTAACAGCCACTTGTGGCAACAAATTCCACAGATTTTCCACACACTGACTAAAGTAATTTCTCCACATCTCAGTTCTAAAAGGAAGTCCTTCAATCCTGAAGTCATACCCTGTTGTCCTGGAGTAGATGGCTTTGTTTCCAAGTTTGCATATGATATGAAGATTGGTGGAGAGGCCGGTAGTGTTGAGGAAACAGTTAGGCTGCACAAGGACTTGAATGAGGAGAATGGGAAAGAAAGTGGCAAATGATATACGATGTTGGAAAATACATGGTCATGCACTTTGGTCGTAGAAATAATGTGCGGATTTTTTTTTCAAATGGGGAGAAAACCCAAAATGCTGAGATGAAAATGGACTTAGCAGTCATTCTGCAGAACACACTAAAGGTTAACTTGCAGGTAGAGTCAATGGTGAGGAAGGCAAATCCAATGTTAGTATTCAATTCAAGGGGTTTAGATAGCATTCAATCCTAGAGCAGGGATGTGATGCTGAGGCTTGATAAGGCAGTGGTGAAGCCTCACCTTGAGTATTGTGAACAGTTTTCTAAGAAAAGATGTGCTGGCATTGCAGAAGGTTCATTTCATA
The DNA here is from genome assembly GCF_048418815.1 of Hemitrygon akajei. Taxonomy (NCBI): domain Eukaryota; kingdom Metazoa; phylum Chordata; class Chondrichthyes; order Myliobatiformes; family Dasyatidae; genus Hemitrygon; species Hemitrygon akajei. Next base: position 6,716,187 of record NW_027331920.1, read on the forward strand.
AGGATGTATCCGGGAATGAAAGGGTTATCATACGAGGAACGTTTGATAGTTCTGTGTCTGTACTCGATAGAATTTAGAAAGATGAGGGGGGATCTCATTGAAACATTTTGAATGTTGAAAGGCCCAGACAGAGTAGATGTGGAAAGGATGTTTCCCATGGTGGTGGAGTTTAGGACAACAGGGCACAGCCTCAAATTAGAGGGGCATCTATTTAAAGCACATGTGAACAAATTTGAGCCAGCAGCTGGTGAATTTGTGGAACTTATTGTGTGCATTTAAGGCAGAGCTTGATAGGTTCTAGATTGGACACAGTATCAAAGGTTACGGGGAGAAGGGAGTGGGGCTGAGGAGGGAACAAAAGGATCAGCCATGATTGAATGGCGGAGCAGACTCGATGGACAAATGGCCTAATTCTGCTCCTATGTCTTATGGTGATCAGACCACTACATCAAAGCATTGTGAGAATGAGCTCGGACACACCAACAAGCATTGACATGGGTCAAGATTTCATCTCGGGAGAAGCACACACAGCATAACCGGCCTGGCAAAGCTCCCTCACACACATACACAGGAAGGACTGGCAGATTGTAGTCAGAGCCTCAGCAATGTACGTTGTTATTTCCCTCAGTAACCTGGAAACCAGTCTCTTCAGAGACAGTCATTTATTCATTTAAACAACTCAATCACATGTGACACATTGTCAAAACACACCAGACATGTGATGACACACTGTAACATACAAATTCTTCAATATGCACACTCTCCTTCAATGTGTATACACACCAGACGAATATTTACCACAATCAACAGACACACACACACACACACACACACACACACACACACACACACACACACACACACACACACACACACACACACACACACACACACACACGATATACTATCAGAGTGTGACACACGGCCACAGAAGTAGGCACAAATTCCCATTTAGGATTGAAATCTGCCGTCCTTACCCAGTCTGTCTGTTCTGTGGCACTGAGCTGCCCTCTGACGTGACGTCACATCAACACTTCACAGACAGACTCTGGGGTGAGATTCCTCAGGAGGATGATCTGGGAGTGTTTGATGGATGTTGAACTCACGGCCCACTTCATCAATCTGCAAGACTAAGGTGTCTTCTTGAGCATGGCCCATTTTTAGATAGATAGATAGATAGATACTTTATTCATCCCCATGGGGAAATTCAACATTTTTTTCCAATGTCCCATACACTTATTGTAGCAAAACTAATTACAACCAATACTTAACTCAGTCAAAATATGATATGCATCTAAATCACTCTCTCAAAAAGCATTAATAATAGCTTTTAAAAAGTTCTTGTGTGTGTTTAACCTTTAACCATTTCCCTTCTGTGCACCTGCCCAAATTTATTTTAAAATATTTTATTTTACCTGTTTCTACAGCGTCTGAGGTCAAATTCCATTTACCAACCTCCCTCTCCATGAGAATATTACCCGATAGACCACTCAGAAAAATTTCCCATCTCACTTTCAATCTGAGGCCTCTGGTTCTGTACTCCAATTTCTTGGAAAAACAAACGTTATTTAAGCTCCTTATGAATTATTTACCTCGATAACGGGTCATACCTGAACATCCTACAGTACAGCTGAATAGCCTGCCATGTGCAGAAGTTCGCTGATGACACGGCCATAGTGGGGTGTGTCAGGAATGGACAGGAGGAGGAGTATAGGAAACTGATACAGGACTTTGTGATATGGTGCAACTCAAACTACCTGCGTCTCAATATCACCAAGACCAAGGAGATGGTGGTGGACTTTAGGAGATCTAGGCCTCATATGGAGCCAGTGATCATTAATGGAGAATGTGTGGAGCAGGTTAAGACCTACAAGTATCTGGGAGTACAGTTAGATGAGAAGCTAGACTGGTCTGCCAACACAGATGCCTTGTGCAGGAAGGCACAGAGTCGACTGTACTTCCTTAGAAGGTTGGCATCATTCAATGTTTGTAGTGAGATGCTGAAGATGTTCTATAGGTCAGTTGTGGAGAGCGCCCTCTTCTTTGTGGTGGCGTGTTGGGGAGGAAGCATTAAGAAGAGGGACGCCTCACGTCTTAATAAGCTGGTAAGGACGGCGGGCTCTGTCGTGGGCAAAGTACTGGAGAGTATAACATCGGTAGCAGAGCGAAGGGCGCTGAGTAGGCTACGGTCAATTATGGAAAACCCTGAACATCCTCTACATACCACCATCCAGAGACAGAGAAGCAGTTTCAGCGACAGGTTGCTATCGATGCAATGCTCCTCAGACAGGATGAAGAGATCAATACTCCCCAATGCCATTCGGCTTTACAATTCAACTGCCAGGAGTAAGATATGTTAAAGTGCCGGGGTTAGGACTCAATGTATTTAAGTAAACTACTTAAGAACTTTTTAAAAGCTATTATTAATGCTTTTTGAGAGGGTGATTTTAGATGCATATCATATTTTTACTGTTAAGTATTGTATGTAATTAGTTTTGCTACAATAAGTATATGAGACATTGGAAAAAATGTTGAATTTCCCCATGGGGATGAATAAAGTATCTATCTATCTATCTTATCCACTCTCTGCTTTTAACCCAAGCCCCCAGGCCTGGTAACATCCTCCTGAAGCCTCCTGTCCAGTGTAATGACATCCTCCCCATATTCGGGAACCGGAAATGCAGACAATGCTCCAAGTGTGGTCTATCATCGACATCAAAGGCCTTGCTGAATTTCATGTGGACAGTGTGGAATAGGCTGATGAATACAGGACTGAAAGTGTTTTTTTAGATTGGGACAAGAAGGGCGGCGTGGGAGCTAAATTCTGAAGGAAGGCAGTTTTTTTAAAAAAAACTTTGCGTACAAGAACGGCAAGACTGCGCAGGACAGCGCGGAGAGTTTAAAAAGATGACCACCCTATACAGCGGGCAGCGGATTGGGTGGCAGCAGAGTGTAGGGCTTTGGCTCAACGGGCTGAGGCGGCAACGGGAAGAGAGAGCGAGGCACCGACTCTTTTTCTCCCCTTGGCAAATCGGCCTGGACGGACGGGGGAAAAGCAGGGCACATTAGCCAATGGTTTAAAAAGTTTGTGTATTTGGCGAAGTAAGTGGGTGAGTAGACCTATCTTTCTTTGTTTCATTCCTGTAGAATTAGGTAGCATGTCTGCAGGGTTAGTGCTTTGTTCAGGGTGTCAGATGTGGGAATCCTGGGAGACCTCCAGCCTCCCTGATAGCCACATCTGCACCAGGTGAACCGAGATTCAGCTCCTCGGAGACCGTGTTAGGGATCTGGAGCTGCAGCTTGATGACCTACTGCTTATTAGAGAAAATGAAGAGGTGATAGACAGGAGCTACAGGGAGGTAGTCATCCCTAGGCTACAGGGGTCAGAAAACTGGGTGACATCAGGAGAGGGAGGGGAAATGCCTGGATAGTGGAGAGCACCCCTGTGGCTGCCCCCCTCAGCAACAAGTATATCGTTTCAGATGCTGTTGAGGGGGATGACCTGACAGGGGATGGCCACGGTGACCGGGTCTCTGGCACTGAGCCTGGCGCTGTTGTGCAGGAGGGAAGGAGGGAGAAGAGGAATGCGGTAGTCATAGGGGATTCCATAGTCAGGGGAACAGACAGGAGATTCTGTGAGCCTGGTAGAGATACCCGCATGGTGTGCTGCCTCCCAGGTGCCAGGGTACGGGATGGCTCAGATCAGGTCCAGAATATTCTGAAGGGAGAGGGTGAGTAGCCAGCTGTCTTGGTACATGTTGGTACCAATGACGTAGAGAGGAAAAGGGAGGAGGTCCTGAAGAGAGATTTCCAGGAGTTAGGAATGAAGCTGAGAAGCAGGACCTCCAGGGTAGTAATCTCAGGATTACTACCTGTGCCAATTGCTAGCGAGGGCAAGAATAGTAGGATCAGGCAGATGAATGCGTGGCTGAGAGACTGGTGCAGGGGGCAGGGCTTCAGATTCTTGGATCATTGGGATCTCTTCTGGGGGAAGTATTACCTGTTCAAAAAGGACGGGTTACACCTGAACCATAGCGGGAATGTTTAATAGAGCTGTTAGGGAGGGTTGAAACTAATTTGGCAGGGGGATGGGAAACCGGAATGATAGAGTGGAGGAGGGGGAGAACAGAAATAAATCTAAGATAGTGAGCAGTAAAGATGTCAGGAAGGACAGGCAGGTGATGGGGCAAATTTATAGCCAATGGGATGAGTTGCAGTGCAATCAATGCAAAAAGTACCAAATACTGGACTTAAGGTGTTATACTTAAATACACACAGCATAAGGAATAAGGTGGATGATCTTGTCGTACAGATACAGATTGGCAGGTATAATTTTGTGGCCATCACTGAGACGTGGCTAAAGGATGCATGTCTCAGAGAGCTGAACGTCCAAGGATACACGGTGTATCGGAAGGATAGGCAGGTAGGCAGGTAGGCCAATAATTGGCTTTATTGGTAAGAAATGATATTAAATCATTAGAAAGAGGTGACATAGGATCGGAAGGTGCAGAATCTTTCTGGGTTGAGCTAAGAAATCGCAGGGGTAAAAGGACCCTGATGGCAGTTATCTACAGGCCTCCTAACAGCTGCAATGAGGTGGACTACAAATTACAACAGGAAATAGAAAAGGTTTGCCAGAAGGGCAGTGTTATGATAATTGTGGGGGTTTTTAACATGCGAGTGGATTGGGAAAATCAGGTCGACACTGGATCTCAAGAGAGAGAATTTGTAGAATGTCTACGAGATGGCTTTTCAGAACAGCTTGTTGTTGAGCCCACTAGGGGATCAGAGGTACTGGATTGGATATTGTGTAATGAACCAGAGTTGATTAGAGAGATTGAGGTGAAGGGACCGTTAGGAGACAGTGATCGTAACATGATTGAGTTCACTGTGAAATTTGAGAAAGAGAAGCTGAAATCCGATGTGATGGTATTGCAGTGGAGTAAAGGAAGTTACAGTGGCACGAGAGAGGAACTGGCCAAATTTGACTGGAAAGGGACACTAGTGGGAGGATGGCAGAGCAGCAGTGGCTGGAGTTTATGCGAGAAGTGAGGAAGGTGCAAGACAGATATATTCCAAAGAAGAAGAAATTTTCGAATGGAAAAAGGATGCAACCGTGGCTGACAAGAGAAGTGAAAGCCAAAGTAAAAGCAAAGGAGAGGGCATTCAAGGAAACAAAAATTAGTGGGAAGTCAGAGGATTGGGAAGGTTTTAAAAGGTTACAAAAGGAAACTAAGAAGGCCATTAAGAGGGAAAAGATGAACTATGAAAGGAAGCTAGCAAATAATATCAGAGAAGATACTAAAAGCTTTTTCAAGTATATAAAGAGTAAAAAACAGGTGAGAGTGGAGAAAGGACCAATAGAAAATGATGCTGGAGAAATTGTAATGGGAGATAAGGAGATGGCTGAGGAACTGAACGAGTATTTGCATCAGTCCTCACTGAGGAAGATATCAACAGTATACCGGACACTCAAGGTTGTCAGGGAAGAGAAGTGTACGCAGTCACAATTACGACAGAGAAAGTACTGAGGAAGCTGAATAGTCTAAGGGTAGATAAATCTCCAGGACCAGATGGAATGCACCCTTGTGTTTTGAAGGAAGTAGCTGTGGAGATCGCAGAGGCATTAGCAATGATCTTTCAAAAGTCAATAGATTCTGACATGGTTCCGGAGGAGTGGAAGATTGTAAATGCCACTCTGGTATTTAAGAAAGGGGCAAGGAAGCAAAATGTAAATTATAGACCTGTTAGCTTGAGAAATGGTTGGGAGGTTTCTGGAGTCAATTGTCAAGGATGAGGTTACGGAGTCATATGACAAGATAGGCCGAACTCAGCATGGTTTCCTTAAAGGAAAATCCTGCCTGACAAACAAGATAAGAGCCCATGGAATTACGGGAAATTTACATATGTGGATAGATCGTTGGCGGATTGGCAGGAAACAGAGAGTGGGAATAAAGGATCCTATTCTGGTTGTCTGTCGGTTACCAGTGGTGTTCCACAGGGGTCCTTGTTGGGGCCGTTTCTTTTTACGTTGTATATCAACGATTTGGATTATGGAATAGATGGCTTTGTGGCTAAGTTTGCTGATGATACAAAGATAGGTGGAGGGGACGGTAGTGCTGAGGAAACAGAGAGTCTGCAGAGAGACTTGGATAGATTAGGAGAATGGTCAAAGAAGTGGCAAATGAAATACAATGTTGAAAAGTGTATGGTCATGCACGTTGGTAGAAGAAATAAACGGGCTGACTATTATTTAAATGGAGAGAGAATTCAAAATTCTGAGATGTGTTACGAACCCCGTAACTGGGTCACTTACCAGCAAAGATAGAGAGGTCGGTTGAAGTCTGATGGTACTATTTTTAACAGTATTTATTGGTAAAAATACACAAAAATAATATCAATGCAAACATACAGATAATATACGTCGTCAATACTAAATCTAAAAGTGCGGGTATAATAATAATCAATAAGAAATAACTATCGTTGTCTAGGGGATAATGTATTGTCCGATTGAAATATAAAAGTCACTCAGTTCATGCAGGCTTCAGCATTTGGTTGGAGTCAAGAGAGAGTTTTTAGAAACTTGCCAGCTTTTCCTTTTTATGATGCCGATCCTTCGAAATTTCGTTGGTGGCCTCTTCTTTAGCGAAGCCGTTCTTCCGTGGTAAGGCCCCAATCCCAGGCAACGGGAAAGGACGCACGCGAGCCCTCCACCGGCTGTCGCTATTAAACGCTGTCACGGGATTTCTAACATTTCTCCTGGAGCGTCTCAAGGGGTTGTTTCCCAGACCCGCTTTTATCCTTACTCACGGGGTCTCAGATGTCAATCAGGTTGGGATGATGCAATCCCTCAACCAGACCACTCCGGTCATTCCCTGAGGGCTTCAATGAATAGTACAGTACTCAATACACAATTCCGTCTCCAAGAGACAATGGCCGTTATCCGTGGCTTAGTCTTGCTGAGGGGCCAGGACACATTGCAAAAACCTTGAGGATTCTCTCTCATTTCCTGGGTCCCAGACCCGAATTAAAAGCCAGCTTGCGATTCTCAAGAAGGAGGGGACGAATTTGTACCCTTCGGCCCGTGAGAGTTGTTGCACATTCGGAACAGATGCAATGGGACTTGGGAGTGCTCGTGCAGGATACCCTTAAGGTTAACCTCCAGGTTGAGTCGGTGGTGAAGAAGGCGAATGCAATGTTGGCATTCATTTCTAGAGGAATAGAGTATAGGAGCAGGGATGTGATGTTGAGGCTCTATAAGGCACTGGTAAGACCTCACTTGGAATACTGTGTGCAGTTTTGGGCTCCTTATTTAAGAAAGGATGTTCTGACATTGGAGAGGGTTCAGAGAAGATTCGCTAGAATGATTCCGGGAATGAGAGGGTTAACATATGAAAAACATTTGACCGTTCTTGGACTGTACTCCTTGGAGTTTAGAAGAATGAGGGGGAACTTCACAGAAATATTTCGAATGTTAAAATGCATGGACAGAGTGGTTGTGGCAAAGTTGTTTCCCATGGTGGGGGAGTCTAGTACGAGAGGACATGACTTAAGGATTGAAGGGCGACCATTCAGAACGGAGATGTGAAGAAATTTTTTTAGCCAGAGGGTGGTGAATCTGTGAATTTCTTGCGGCAGTGGAGGCCAGGTCATTGGGTGTATTTAAAGCAGAGATTGATAGGTATGTGTGTAGCCAGGGTATCAAAGGTCATGGTGAGAAGGTGGGGGAGTGGGACTAAATGGGAGAATTGATCAGCTGATGATAAAATGTCGGAGCGGATTCGAAGGGCCGAGTGGCCGGCTTCTGCTGCTTTGTCTTATGGTCTTATTTGAATGCACAACTATACAGAATAAGGATCTTGTAGCACAGGTAGAGTTTGACAGGTACAAACTTAGGCAGGTACGACTTTGGTCAAAGGAATAAAAGCAGAGACAATTCTGCAAACAGGGCGAAATTCAAAAATCAGAGGTGCAAAGGGACATGGGTGTCCTTGTGCAGGATTCCCTGAAGGTTAACTTGCAGTTTGTGTCAGTGGTAAGATTGGCAAACTCAATGTTTGCTTTCATTTCGAGAGGATTAGAATACAAGAACAAAGATGTAAATCTGAGGTTTTATAAGGAATTGGTCAGACCACACTTGGAGTATCGTGAGCAGTTTTTGGGTCCCTTCTATTGGAAGACGTACTGGCATTGGAGAGGGTCCAGAAGATTCACAAGAATGATTCCGGGAATGAAAAAATTAACATATGAGGACTGTCTGATGGTTCTGGGCCTGTATTCACAGGAGTTTAGAGGAATGTCTGATTTATTATCTCCATCAACCCTATTCTCCCGCCTCCTCCCCATAACATTGGAGACACTGACCAATCAAGAAGTTTACTTATTAACTTCTGCTTTAAAAATCAAACATGAGAAACTCTGCAGATGCTGGTAATCCAAGCTACACAGGTCCTGATGAAGGGTCTCGCCAGATCTCTCTGACTCATGTCTGGAGAGAGTTGATGTTGGGAGGATGTGGGTGGGTCGAGAACGGTAAGCACAGCCTCCGACTGTAGAGATGTCCATTTAGGACAGAGATGAGGAGGAATTCCTTTATCCACAGGATAGTGAATCTGCCACAGGCAGCTGTGGAGGCCAAATAATTGAGTATATTTAAAGCAGAGTAACACAAACAAATTTTTGGGGGAACAGCAGGCTGTGAAGTTTCTACGGAAAAGAGTAAACAGTCCACGGTTCAGACTGAAACACTTCGTCAAGACCTGTGTTGCTTAAGGGTTCCTGCAAATTCATCCTCGTCCTAATGAGGGGCCGCGGGGGATGGGGTTGTGGGAAAGGGGACAAAGTCATCCTCATCTGCCATCTTTGCCCCCTCTAGCTTCTCATTACGTCTACACACACAGTTCACCCACGGGCTTTCCACCCCTCCCCCTCCTGGTTCAATCTGCCATTCATCTCTCCCCTACTGGTTCCCATTATCACCTCCTTTACTGTCTCAAACCATCACACTGCCCCACTTCACACTCACAAATGAATGTGAACATTGTATGACGGGCCTGTTCCTGTGCTGTACTGCTCTATGTTCTCTGTTCCCAGTTTCGAAGAATGAGATGAGATCTCATGGAAACACAAAATTCTTTCAGGGGTCAACAGGCAGGAGTGAGGGAGGATGTTTCCCCTGTTCAATGGAAAACCCTTGGGGAGACATTAGTTTTTGACCCGCTTTCGTCGGGTCAAACCTCCCCCCGACCCCCGGGGCCGCGCTGTCCGAGTCTCCCCCCGATCCCCGGGGCCGCGCTGTCCGAGTCTCCCCTCGATCCCCGGGGCCGCGCTGCCCGAGTCTCCCCCCGATCCCCGGGGCCGCGCTGTCCGAGTCTCCCCCCGATCCCCGGGGCCGCGCTGTCCGAGTCTCCCCCCGATCCCCGGGGCCGGGCTGCCCGAGACTCCCCCCGATCCCCGGGGCCGCGCTGCCCGAGACTCCCCCCGATCCCCGGGGCCGCGCTGTCCGAGTCTCCCCCCGATCCCCGGGGCCGCGCTGCCCGAGTCTCCCCCCGATCCCCGGGGCCGCGCTGTCCGAGTCTCCCCCCGATCCCCGGGGCCGCGCTGCCCGAGTCTCCCTCCGATCCCCGGGGCCGCGCTGTCCGAGTCTCCCCCCGATCCCCGGGGCCGCGCTGTCCGAGTCTCCCCCCGATCCCCGGGGCCGCGCTGTCCGAGTCTCCCCCCGATCCCCGGGGCCGCGCTGCCCGAGTCTCCCCCCGATCCCCGGGGACTCTCTAATTCTCTGCTTCTCCCCCCAGTCTCTGTCACCCTGGATGTGGAAACGGCGAATCCGTATCTCGAGGTATCTGAGGATCGGAAGAGTGTGAGACGGACCCCGACCTGGAGGGATCGCCCTGACACCGGGAAGAGATTCACAATCTGGGCTTCTGTGCTGGGATCGGAGGGATTCACATCGGGGAGACATTATTGGGAGGTGGAGGTGACGGGGAATCGGTTCTGGTTTCTGGGAGTCGCCGCAGAGTCTGTGGAGAGGAAGGGACGGGTCAGTCTGAGACCGGAGACCGGATTCTGGGTCATCAGGCGGGTTGGTGACGTGTTACATCGGGATTGTGACGTGTTCCGTGTTCTCACCTCCCCCGAGTCCCGTCTCACTGCCGATCCCATTCCCGGGAGGGTGGGAGTTTATCTCAGTTACGAGTCCGGGACAGTTTCATTTTACAACGCGGAGACCAAGTCCCATCTCCACACCTTCACTGGGAATAAATTCACGGGGAAACTTTATCCTGTCTTCGTGACTGGGGTTGTAAACCAGTGGCTGAGAATCTGCTCCGGTTCCGCTCCGGGTCAGTAAACGGGTCGGGTCCCGGGACCGGCGTCAGGAGTAAAGTCCCTGTAAATATAAATGTGCGGAGAGTGCAGCTAAATACGTGGCTAAGGAGATGGTGCAGGAGGGAGGGCTTCATGTTTCTGGACAATTGGGCTTTGTTCCCGGGAAGGTGGGGCCTGTTCCGACGGGACGGTTTGTCCCTGAACTGGAGGGGGACCAACATTCTTGCGGGTAGATTTGCCAGTGCTGCTCGGGGGGTGGGGAGGGAGGGGGAGGGGGTTAAACTACATTTGCAGTGGGAGGGGAACCAGAGTGTCAGAGCAGATAGTGAGGTGGAGGAGGATAAAGGTCATGCAAGGACTGCATGTATAGACAGAAATCAAAGGTTTGTACATTAGGTTGTAAATTAATTTTCAGAGCTTTAGAAATTGTACAAAATAAAGATTTTCAAAAAGATTTTGATGAAGAACATGACCAGAACATATGTGAAAAAGTGGCTAATTCAGTTTTATACCTATCGCAATAATTGTCTATGTTAGGAAATATTTTGGATAGTCTCTCCTTTGTTAAATAGTAACAGTGAACAATTTTAAATTGAATTAAACACTGATTGGCACATATCAAAGAAGAATTGACCATCTTCATTAACAAAGGTAATATTAAGTTCTCTCTCCCAAACTTGTTTAATCTTTAGTGATTAAGGGGATCTGCTTTTTTTTGCAGATTTATTTATTTTTATTATCATTTATTTTGTCATGGTTGATTGATGACTTTTGAAGAGTTAATTAGCAAATATTCTCTCTCTCATACACACTTACTGCAATATCTTCAGGTTAGACGTTTTTTTTTACAAAAAATAATTATCTAAGTTTCCATATATGCAAGAATCTGATTTGTTGGATACTATTTTGAATATGAATCCTTTAGTAAGAGGTTCCATTGGTAGAATTTATAATTTATTTTTAATACATTAATACAAAAAGATAACCTCCCACCTGAGGTTTATACATGATAGAAATATTCATTGTTTCTGACATGATAGAGGGGGAGGGATGAAAGGGGGAGGAGTGGCATTACTAGTCAGGGAAAACATCACAGCTGTGCGTAAACAGGACAGCCCGGAGGGCTTGTCTACAGAGGTCATATGGGTGGAGCTGAGGAACGGGAAAGGTGTGACCACACTAATAGGGGTGTATTATAGACCGCCCAATAGTCAGAGAGAATTGGAGGAGCAAATCTGTATAAAGATAGTAGACCTACTTTCATACCCTTCCACTTAACTAAGGTTTTTTTTTCAGTCCCTTGCTTTCAGCTCTTTTTTTTTTGGTAGTAGGCATTATTAATTTCTGTTTTTAAGTGTATTTACAGTTTTGGGGGTTTGAATGTCCTGATTTATGGACTGGAGTTGTGGTTGGACTGCAGTTTTTTTTGTTACGGGGCTTGAGGAGGATACTAATTTTACATGTCTTCAATTTGGGTGCTTTCTCAATTATCTTTTTTGTATTATATTATTATTGTATGTTTATTTTTGCACTGTATTAATTTTCTTCATTTTGATTTGGGTTTTTTTTCTATCTGTAGCGATGTAGAAAATGCATAAAAAAACTAATTAAAAAAAATAGTAGACCGATGTAAGAAACAGGAAGTTGTAATAGTAGGGGATTTTAACTTTCCACATATTGACTGGGACTCCAGAAAACTGTAATAGGGCTCGATGGCTTGGAGTTTGTGAAATGTTTTCAGGAAAGTTTTCTAAATCAATATATAGAGGTACCTACGAGAGTGGATGCAATACTTGATCTCCTATTAGGAAACCAGACAGGTCAGGTGACAGAAGTATGTGTAGGCGAACATTTTGGGTCCAGTGACCATAATGTCATTAGTTTCAAGTTAATTACGGATAAGGATAGGCCTGGTCCTCGAGTTGAGGTTCTAAATAGCAGAAGGGCTAATTGTGTGGAAATGAAAAAAGATCTAGGAAGAGTGGATTGGGATAAGTTTTTTTTTTCCTGACAAGGATGTGTTCAGTAAGTGGAAGGCCTCCAAATGTGAAATTTTGAGGGTGCAGAGTTTGCATTTTCCTGCCAGGATTAAAGACAAAGTTAACAGGCATAGGGAACCTTGGTTTTCAAGGGATATTGGTGATCTGGTTAAGAAAAAGAGAGAAGAGTATAGCAGGTAGAGGCAACAAAGAGCAAATGAGTTACTTAAAGAGTATAGAAAACGTAAGAAAATACTAAATAAGGAAATCAGGAAGGAAAAGAAGACATGAGGTGGCTTTGGCAGATAATGTGAAGGAAAACCTGAAGGGTTTCTACAAGTATATTAAGAGTAAAAGGATAGTAAGGGACAAAATTGGTCCCCTAGAAGATCAGAGTGGTCGTCTGTGTGTGGAGCCTTACGAGATGGGGGAGATCTTAAACAGTTTTTTTGCATCAGTATTTACTCAGGAAACTGGCATAGTGTATATGGAAGGAAGGGAAACAAGCAGTAGTGTCATGGAACATTTGTAGATTAAAGAGGAGGAGGTGCTTGCTGCCTTACAGTGCATAGAGGTAGATAAATCCCCCAGGCCTGACTTGATATTTCCTCGGACCTTGAGAGAGACTAGAGTAGAAATTGCAGGGGCCCTGACAGAAATATTTAAAATGTCCTCAGCCACGGGTGCAGTGCCGGAGGATTGGAGGGTAGCTCTTGTTATTCCGTTGTTTAAAAAAGGCTCCAATAGTAAACCAGGTAACTACAGGCCAGTGAGCCTGACATCAGTAGTATGTAAATTATTGGAGGATGTTCTGAGAGATCGGATTTACAAGTATTTGGACAGCCAAGGGCTGATTAAGGACAGTCAGTATGGCTTTGTGCATGGTAGATCGTGTTTAATGAATCTCGAAGAGTTTCTCGAGGAGGTAATCAACTAAGTAGGTGAAGGAAAGGCAGTGGATGTTGTCTACATGAACTTTAGTAAGGCCTTTGACAAGGTCCCACATGGGAGGTTAGTTCAGAAAGTTCAGACATGAGGTATCCATGGATAGGCTGGAGAGATTGAAAGAGTTCAGAGATTTACTAGGATGTTGCCAGGTCTTCAGGAGTTGAGTTACAGGGAAAGATTGAACAGGTTAGGACTTTATTCCTTGAAGCGTAGAAGAATGAGGGGAGATTTGATAGAGGTTTACAAAATTATGTGGGGTATAGATAGTAAATGCGAGTAAGTTCTCTCCATTTAGATTAGGAAAGATAAATATGAGAGGACATGGTTTTAGGGTGAAAGGGGAAAGGATTAGGGGGAACATTAGGAGGATCTTCTTCACTCAGAGAGTGGTGGGAGTGTGGAACGAGCTGCCATCTGACATGGTAAATGCAGGCTCACTCTTACGTTTTAAGAATAAATTGGATTGATACCTGGATGGGAGAGGTCTGGAGGGTTATGGACTGGGTGCAGGTCAATGGGACGAGCGGAATAAAGTTTCCGCACAGACTAGAAGCGCCAAATGGCCTGTTTTCTGTGCTGTAGTGTTCTATGGTTCTATGGAGTGAAATAAACACGACATAAGAATTGTCGATTGATTAATTTTAACTCGTTCACCGCATCCGTCAACCGAACAGAAACACCGGGGGATTCAGCAGCAGTTGCGGGCGGCGGGTCCTGAGCTCCCCCGGGTCCTAAAGTCCACCCGTAATGAGACAGGTTAAATGGGACAAGTGGGGGCGGTGCTGACCGGAAAAGACAGTGAAGATTGTTCATTAAGTTCATCTGCCATTTCTTTGTCCCCCATTACTACTTCACCAGCATCATTTTCCAGTGGTCCAGTATCAACTCTCATCTCCCTTTCACTCTTCATGTTACTGAAAACTATCCTGATTTATATTACTGGCCAGTTTGCCCTCATATTTCGTCTTGACCATTCTTATGGCTTTTTTCGTTGCCTTTTGTTGGATTTTAAGAGCATCCCAATAATCCAACATCCCACTCACCTTTGCTACCTTATATGCCATTTCCTTAGGTTTAACACAATTATTACATGCCTTTTCCAGCTCAAAACTGTGAATTAATTTAAAGTCAGTCCCATAATTTAATAGTTTTTATTTGAAAACTATCTACCCTCGCAAAGATTGTACTGAAGACTGCATTTGATTTTTCTTCAGCCTTATACGCTTCACATTGAAATAGTATGTGTTTCGACAGTTTCATAATGACAAAATGTACACGACACAGAATGATGTTTTCGAATTAGTTACAAGGCATAATTAAGCATAGTGTGGGCATTTCTATGTCATGTCAATATCATTCCTTCCCTTGTTTTAAGCTCTTCTTCTATAAACCCTAATTCTTAACACTACCAACCCTTTAGCTTCTAATTTGCTAAGTGGAAGGTCTATATCCACAGCTTAACATTTAATAGCTTTTGGTGCTAAACAGTCAACATCATCATTTCCCTCAACAGTGTGATGTGCAGGGCCCATAATGTGCAGACATATAAATCAAACTTTATCTATGAAATACCGTTTGACAAGTTTCCAACAGTCAATCTGACCTACTGCCAGAATGACCTGTTTAAGACTCATCAAAACTGAAATGTACTCTGAGCAAATTATAAGGACCAATTTCCTCCACCCACTGTAAGCCTAAACTGTTGGCAAGGAATTCTGTTTCCTATGCTGATAAATGGCCATAAGTCATTTCTGTATCATTACCTGCAATTCAGGCACACAAAAACAGTCACACCAACATCCCCAGTTAACTTATCTTTGGATTCATCTGTAAAAATGGTTACTGTATGATAATAACTTTCATTAATATACTAATGAACCAACAGACTCTCAGGCAGAACCGAATCCGATGGTGTAACATAAAATCAACTGAAGTCATTGGAAAAAACAAGGTGTGGTTACAGAGAAAGCTACAGTGGGACATATTGTATCATCAAATACACCCGTATTCCCAGCGTGGTAAGAACCCAGCCACCCAAAACAAAAAAACACTCTTCTTCTGATGTCCCCAACCATCCTCGATCACACCTTTAACAGGATGATCATTTCCTTGTCCCCCGCAAATTAATCCAGTATGTTGACATCAATTTGAACCTCTGTTACTTTGAGGGCTATTGTCCCATTGCAATCAGTAAAGCCAAAACAGGAGACAACATTACCGCACCAGAACACAATCTTAAAGTCAGTAATTGTATCACATACAAACATTTTTAATTTGAAGATGAAGCTGATCCATAAGCCACACAGACATAATCAAGAACAGATCAAATTAAACAAACATAATTGGTCAACAAAGATTTTCACGTTGCACCCAAGAATACCCACATAGGTGTCTGAGGAGATTTAAAGCTCCTTTACATTTATCAATTATTTTACTGATAGGTGCTTCCTCGTCAGCTTATTATCCATCCACATACTGAGAAATCTTACCACTGACACTTCCTCAAGATATTAATGACATAATTTAAAATCAAGTGCATGTCTATTAATGCTGTTTGTAAACCACATAATGTGTTTTAATGACTGAAAGCTTAAGATCCTCATCAATCTGCCCACTGTTTGACCTATTAATTGTAAATTGCAATTAATACCTCTAATCTATAAAGCTACGTCATCTGTATATTGTGATTTACCCAGGGTATCCCATTTTCCCATCTCAGAGAAAATATCATTCATCATAATATTAAATAATGAAGGGCTACAATTATTGCCTTGTGGGATCCCATTCTCTATCTCACAGAAACACAAACATCACATGCCGACCGGTACTTAGACAGTCCATTCAAAGAAAACTCAGAAAAATTATACAATGTCCCCCTCACTCCTAATTTAATCAAACGTCCTTTCTTCCATATCATTTCCCTTTTCAGTATCAAGAAATACTGCTATTACAACATCTTTATTTAATTGTGTTTTCCGAATATCATCTTCCAAACCTAAAACGGAATCTAATGTCATTTCACCATTCCGAAATCCACTCTGATAAAACACTTTATCACCACTCTTTCCAAAATATAACTCAAGCGCTTGATTACCATACGTTCCATAAGTTTACATAAATGAGACATTCACGATATAGGCCCTTAAGTAGAAGGATCAGATGTGGATCTGCCAGGTTTTAGAATTGGCACTACTATTTCCATTTTCCATGAGGAAAGTAGATGCACAATTCAAACATTTAATATTTTCACAAAAGCGAATTAGAAACAATTACAATTTCAAATATCACTCTTTCCTGGGAACACCTGACCTGCATTATTAATAGACGTCTTAAATTCATACAAAGAAATCTCTCCATCAGTGATACTATCATTGCTACAGCTGACTTCCAGCACATCATTCCAGCACTGAAAAACATATCCCTACATTTTTTAACTTCTTCACTTAAATTATCCTGATTCTGAATCTCAACAAATGACCCAGCCAGTAACACAACCTTCCCTGTTTCAGTAACAATCGTTTTGCCCTCATTAATCAACACTGGAATATTATGATCCCCACAAATCCCCCCATTTTCTAATCATATCCCAAACAATTCCAAGTTTGATATCCCTTCCAATATTATCTCCATATAACCTCCAGTAAATCACCGACTTCCTCACCACGGCCTTTGTCCTTTTATTGTTAATAATGTAACTCGGAGACTGATGCACCATCACATAAAAACTCACATTTCTCCCAATTTGCTTCCTGTCCTGTAATAAATCCAAATCCAAACTCATAAAGACAGGAAGTCTGACTGACGTTCACATAAACTAATCACCCTCCGAGTTCCCGTTTGAGCGACAGACACTACAGCCAATGACAGCAGAGGTCAGTGTTAAGTCTGAGCTACGATAGGCTGGAGGAAATCGGCCCATGTTCAGCCCCTCCTCTTCCGCTCCATCGCCATGGCGGAGAACAGCGTTTCGCTTCTGTCGGTGTCGCCGGCCTCGGCGCCCACAAGGACGGGTATGATTCCCCTTCGCGCCTCGGTGGGTCTGTTTCGGTGACGTCTGTTGTGGGTGACGAAACATGCTTTGACAGGGAGCGAGCGAGGAAAATGACTACAACTCCCAGAAGGCCCCACTGATGACGTTGTGGTGTTGTTTCGGGGTAAGGTATAAAAGCAAAATGGAGGAAAATGTAATGCATTACGTTTTCTGTACTGTGTCGTGCCTTCAATAAAAAAAATAAATTAAAAGAGAGATTCCAGCGAGGAATAGATAGAACATAGAACAATACAGTACGGTACAGGCCCTTCGGCCCACAATGTTGTGCCGACCCTTAAACGCTGCCTCCCTAAATTTAAATTCCGCCATATACCTGTCTGGCAGTCTCTTAAACTTCACTAGTGTATCTGACTCGGGCAGTGCATTCCAGGCACCAACCACTCTCTTGAGTATAAAATCTTCCTCTAATATCCCCCTTGAACTTCCCTCCCCCTACCTTAAATCCATGTCCTCTTGTATTGAGCAGTGGTGCCCTGGGAAGAGGCGCTGGCTGTCCACTCTATCTATTCCCCTTAATATCAACTATACCGCTATCATTTCTCCTCTCATCCTCCTTCTCTCCAGAGAGTAAAGCCCTAGCTCCCTTAATCTCTGATCATAATCCATACTCTAAACCAGGCAGCATTCTGGTAAATCTCCTCTGTACCCTTTCCAATGCTTCCACATCCTTCCTATAGTGAGGTGACCAGAACTGGACAGAGTACTCCTTGTGTGGCCCAACCAGAGTTTTATAAAGCTGCATCATTACCCCGCGACTCTTAAACTCTATCCCTCGAGTTATGAAAGCTAACACCTCATAAGCTTTCTTAACTACTCTGTCTACCTGTGAGGCAACTTTCAGGGATCTGTGGACATGTAGCCCCAGATCCCTCTGCTCCTCCACACTTCCAAGTATCCTGCCATTTACTTTGTACTCTGCCTTGGAGTTTGTCCTTCTGAAGTGTACCAGCTCACACTTCTGCAGGTTGAACGCTATCTGCCACTTCTCAGCCCTCTCCTGCATCCTATCAATGTCTCTCTGCATTCTTTGACAATCCTCTTCACTGTCCACAACACCACCAACCTTTGTGTCTTCAACAAACTTGCCAATCCATCCTTCTACCCCGACATCCAGGTCATTAATAAAAATCACGAAAGGCAGTGGTCCCAGAACTGATCCTTGTGGGACACGACTAGTCACAACCCTCCAATCTGAATGTACTCCCTCCACCACAACTCTCTGCTTTCTGCAGGCAAGCCAACTCTGAATCCACCTGGTCAAACATCCTTGGATCCCATGCCTTCTGACTTTCTGAATAAGCCTACAGTGTGGAACCTTATCAAATGCATTACTAAAATCCATGTAGATCAAATCCACTGCAATACCCTCATCTATATGCCTGGTCACATCCTAAAAGAACTCCATCAGGCTTGTTAGACACGATCTGCCCTTCAGAAAGCCATGCTGACTGTCACTGATCAGACCATGATTCTCTAAATGCCAATAAATCCTATCTTTGTGAATCTTTTCCAACAGCTTTCCCACCACAGATGTAAGGCTCAATGGTCTATAATTATCTGGACTGACCCTACTACCCTTTTGGAACAAGGCGACAACATTCGCCTCCCTCCAATCCTCCGGGACCATTCCCGTGGGCAATAAGGACATAATGATCCTAGCCAGAGGCTCAGCAATCTATTTCCTAGCCTCGAATGCAGAACTGGGAAGTGGCAGATGGAGTTCAACACAGATGAAGAGATTCATTTCTGCAGGTCAAATTTGAACACAGAATATAATATTAATGGTGAGACTCTTGGCAGTGTGGAGTGTCAGAGAGATCTTGGGGTCTGTGTCCATACGACACTCAAAGCTGCTGTGGGGGTTGGCAGTGTTGTTAGGAAGGCGTCTGGTGTGATGGCCTTCATCAACCGTGGGATTGAGTTCAAGAGCTGTGAGGTGATGTTGAAGCTATATTTCTCCTAACCTGTACATAAGTAATTGTAATAAGATGATGAGAGGCTTTGACCATGTGGATAGCCAGAGGCATTTTCCCAGGCTTGAAGTGACTAACACGAGGGGACGTAGTTTTAAGCTGCTTGGAAGTCGGTACCGAGGGAATGTCAGGGGTAAATTTCTTACACAGAGAGTGGTGGGTGCTGGAATGGGCTGCCGGCAGCGATGGTGGAGGTGGATACAATAGGATATTTTAAGGAATTCTTAGATAGGTTCATGGAGCTTAGAAACATAGAGGGATATATGATCAGGAAATCCTAGACAGTCTCTAGAGTAGGTTACATGGTCGGTACAACATTGTGGGCTGAAGAGCCTGTAATGTGCTGTAGATTTCTGTGTTCTGTGTCAAAGACAGGCAGAGGGATTAGTTTAAATGGACAGGAGGACAGCATGGAAAGGTTGGGCCGAAGGGCCAGTGTTAGTGTTGTAAGGGAGGGGTTCTGTCCCAACCATCGACTCTATTCCCCTCAACAGATGCTGCCTGACTTGACAACGTTCTTGAAAAGTTACATTCAGTTCCGCTTAGCATTCTGTACAAAGGATGTTTTGTGCTGGAAGAGTGCAGAGGAGATTCATCATGATTGAGGGGGCTTGTGTTCATAAGTTCATAAGGCATAGGAGCAGAATTAGGCCATTCAGCCCATTGAGTCAGCCACCTTTCCATCATGGCTGATCCCAGATCACACTCAATTCCAGATATCTGACCTCCCGCCATATCCTTTGATGCCCTGACCGATCAGGAAACGATCAACTTCCGCCTTGAATATACCCACACACTCGGCCTCCACCGCAGTCTGTGGCAGAGCATTCCACAGATCCAATACACCTTGGCTAATAAAAAAAATAAGTTGCTTACCTCTGTTTGAAAAGGTGGCCCCTCAACTTTGTGGCTGTGCCCCACCACAGGAAATACCTTCTCCACATCCACCTTATCCAGTCCTTTCAACATTCAGTAGGTTTCAATGAGATGCCCCGCATTTTTCTGAGTTCCAGTGAGCACAGGGTCAAAGCTGCCAAGTGCTCCTCATATTTTAACCCCTTCATTCCCAAAATCATCTTTCTGAACCTCCTCTGGATTCTCTCCAATGAGAACACATCCTGTCTGGGATGTGGGGCCTAGCACTGTTGACAATACTCCAAGTGTAGCCTGACTCGTGTCTTATAAAGCCTCAGCATTATCTCGTTGCTGTTATATTCATGGGGCGAGATTAGACTGTGTTGATCTACAGGGGGATCTTGGAATCCGAGTTCATAACTCCCAGATAGTGGTTCCATTATCAGGCAGTTATGTTGCAGTTGTATAAATCTCTAGTTTAACCACATCTGGGGAATTGCATTCGAATGCAGGAATAATACGGAGGTTTTGGATGGTGAGTGGAAGAGGCTTAACAGGATGCTGCCTGGATAAAGTGAGACTGGACAATCTCGGGTAATTTTCTCCGGAGTGGCAGAGGCTGAGGGAGGTCTGACAGATGTTTACAGGAATGTGAGAGACACAGACAGAGTGGACAGCCGGGATTTTTTCTCTGAAGAGGAAATGTCCAATGCCAGTGGGCATGCACTTCAGGAGAAAGGGGAAACACATCCTCATTGGTCCTTTTTGCACTATTGAAGTATTTTGTAATTTAGTGCATTTTGTATCTTCTCTCTGCATAGCTGCTGTTGGAAAAAAAAGCAATTAGAAAAGACAAAGATGTTAAAAACCAGACTCAGAATGTTTAAAGGAGATTTGCGTTTCAAGTTTTGTTTTTCATTCCCATAGTGTTGGGTGTCTGGAGTGAACATCGGGTGGTGGTGGAGGCAGATGTGAAAGAGGCTATTAGATACCACGTGGATGTGAGGAGAATGGAGGGATGTGTTCCTTGTGTAGGCAGCAGGGATTGGTTTAGTAAGGCATGAAGTGACCAGTTCAATTGGTTCAGAACAACACAGTGAGCAGAAGGGCCTGTTCAAGGACAAGTACAGCAAGCAGAGCAGGTAAACTGGATAAAGTGATCCCACTCAGAGAACAGACTGTGACGTCAGTGGATATATGCCGGCATCACAGTTCTCTCACCAAAGATACTTCACTGCTGGATAAAATGAAGTTTGTGATGTTTATAACCAATGTGGTGAATTGTACTGATCAGACATCTCACCCTACTGAGGAAATTAAAATTATTGTGAAAGCTGCAGAAAGGTATCTTGGTGTAACTGGTGTTATGTGGGATGTTGTGAATGAAGCTCTGATTTGTGGGGGTTTCTGCATCGCAGTCTACTTGTGAAGATATGTAATGGGATTGAAATATTGAAGTAAAATGCAAGAAGCCTGATTATTGCTCACAGTTTATTTCTGATTTGTCAGATTATTCCGATGTTATATCTGTTCAGGAAACCTCCACATCTTAAGTTTTATTCCTGTGCAGGATTATATTGTCGTTTGGCTTGACAGGTTAGTTGGTAGAGGGGTGGTGTTGTCAGTTTTATAAGGAAAGGGGCAGAGTATAGTGTTGTGAATGGGAATAAAATGTATCATGAACTTGTAAAAAATCTTAATTCAACAGGTATGTACGTAATTTTCTTTTGTGAAAATATTAACTTTCTGAATCGTATTTGGAGGTTTGGCCATCTACTTTTCTCATGGAAAATGGTTGTAGTAGTTCCCATTCTAAAACCTGGATCTCCCCGTCTGATCCTCCTTCTTGTAGACCAATATCATTAAAGTCTCATTTATGTAAACTTGTGGAATGTATGTGTAATCGAGTGTTTGAATTATATTTTCGATAAAAGAGGTAATTTCACTTTTTATCAGAGGGGAATTTGGAACGGTAGAATAAGACCATAAGACAAAGGAGCAGAAGTCGGTCATTCGGCCCATCGACTCTGCTCTGCCATTTTATCATGTGCTGATCCATTCTCCCATTTAGTCCCACTCCCCCGCCTTCTCACCATAACCTTTGATACCCTGGCTACTCAGATACCTAGCAATCTCTGCCTTAAATAACATTGGAATCAGTTTGGGTTTGGAAGATCATATTAGGAAAGTACAGTTAAAGATGTAGTAATAGCAATATTTTTGATATTGAAAAGGCAAATAATATTTATTGAAGGATGGACTTTTGATTAATTTTTGGAAATGCAATTGAGAGGGCTATTGTACAATTTTTTCTGATTGTTTCTATTTGTACGTCTTGTAAAGGTATGGATGGGCAAGTATGACATTGAATTCATTTTTATATTTGGAAGATGATATTAGGAAAGCATAGTTAAATACAGATGTTGTAACAGCAGTACTTTTACTATTCAAAAGGCAGATGGTATTTATGGAAGGAAAGAATTTTTATGAAATTGTGGAAATGAGGATGGAGGGGTGATTATCTAACTTTGAGTTGTTTTAATTGAACGTTTTGTGTCAGGTATGGGTGGGAAAGTTATATTCAGGTTGTTATGAGATAGAGACTGGGATCCCACAGGCAGTATTTACTATTTTATATTATAATTATGTTACGTACCCGTGACACGTGACAGTGGTACCCTTGTCACGTGACTGGGGTTGAAGTTATACTGGACATGAGGTAATGGTGGAGTGATGTCATTTTCCCGCCAGTAGAGGTCATGTGACAGGTTTTTTCTACAGGGTATAAAAGGAAGACCCACCCTGTCGGGTGGGGCAGTTCGTGGCTGGATTTGCCAAGATGACTTCATGTTACTGTGTGATTTAATGTGATGACGCAGTTTAGTTAAAAATGAAGTTTTATATAACGCCTAAAGTTTAAAAGGTCAGAGCCAACGGTTTCTTTGCTAAGGGAGAGTGAAGAAAAGTTTGGAAAATGGAGATCGAGAAGAATCGATTTTCGATGGATTGACTTCGACCTTGTGTGATCCTCATTCGGAAGGATTTCGTTGACTATTCTCGCTGTTGACCCCTGGGATGACCAGAAAGGGTTTGAGAATAGTGTGGAAGAGAGGTCAGTCACTTTAAGTTGTTATATTTAATAAAATTCGACGTGGGAGTTCGACGCTGGGAATCGAAGGACATCGACGTGGAAGAGAATTTAAATCGCTTTAAAAAGTCTCTCCTTTTAAAAGTACCGTGAGCTTTTGAACTGTCGGCATATCGTTCTTTGAACTGTTTTCATTCGGCATATCGCTTTGGAGAACTGAGTTTTTTTCAATACTACTTTAAAGACTGTTTGAGACTGCAAAGCTATTAAGAACTGTCTGACCAGCTGTCAGCAGCTGAGCTCGGATCATTGTTTGGGTTTGTTTACATTTGAAGGGGGTTTGTTATCAGTGTTTAATAAACGTGTTATTTGTTATAAAACCCCTTGCCTAACTCATCTATATTATTGTTGCCCGAATACGTAACATAAATATGGGGGCTATGTCCGGAATTGAATTATTTGAGTTTAGTAAGCTTTTTGAATTTTGAGTCGGTGTTTTGGTAACGGGGATTGCTCGATTTTTTTTTGTTTGTTTGGCTTGTGAGTGGTATTCGGCAACGATGAATATTGATGAGTTTCTGGATTCGCCAGTCGCGGATTTGTTAGCGAAGGCGAAAAAAACTGAAGTGTCTGAGATCGCTAATCGGTTGCATCTTAAAGGGATTTTGCCAACTACTTCAAAAGCTGTAATACAGAGAAAGATCGCGTCTCACTATGTGGCTTCGGGTCATTTTGAAGAATCGATTTTAGAATCGTTTCCAATAAGTAATCTGGAGATGCAGTTGCAAATTGAACAAATGATGTTAGAAAGGTGTAAATTGGAAATTGAGCAAAAGCAAAGAGATTTTGAATATGCAATGGAGAAATTAAGGTCTGTAGAACAGTCTGCTGATTCTAAAAAACCGTTTGTTGCTAGCCAAGAAATTAAATTGGTCCCTCCATTTAGTGAAACAGAAGTGGAAAGATATTTTCAACATTTTGAAACTATTGCTCGGATGTTAGAGTGGCCGAAAGATAAATGGTCAGTGTTATTACAGAGTGTAATCAAAGGAAAGGCACGACACGTTTACACAGCTTTAACTGCTGCGCAAGCATTAGATTATGATATTGTGAAAGAAAATATTCTCAAATCATATGAGTTGGTCCCAGAAGCGTACAGGGAAAAATTCAGGAGTTTGAAAAAGTCTGTGGAAAAGACTTATGTGGAATTTGCCTATGATAAAGCTATGTGTTTTGAGAGATGGGTTTCTTCTAAAAATGTAAATGGGGACTATGATACATTGAGAGAGCTGATTTTGATGGAGGAATTTAAAAGAAGCATTCCTGTTGAAGTAAGGACCTACTTAAATGAAAGGGATACTGATAAATTGCAGGACTGTGCTAGATTAGCTGATGAGTATGTTTTAATCCATAAGAATAAATTTCCTCAGGGTAGAATTTTTAAGAGGAAAAATAATATGGAGACTCAAGGTAAATCAGAAATTAAATTAGAGGTTAATGAGAGAGGTAAGGAGGAAGGAAAGCCTGTGAAGGAAAGACAGTTTGGTCTTATTTGTAACTATTGTAAGAAGCCTGGCCATGTAATAGCTAACTGTTTCAAATTGAAAAAGAAAGAGAAGGAAGCAGTTCCAGATGTTTGTGTGCAACATACTAAAGCACCTGTAAAGTTACAGGGTTTGGTAAACACAAATGAGGATTTGTTAGAGTCTGACAAAGTTAGAAAGGGATATGATCATTTTATAACTGAAGGGTTTGTATCCTTGAAAGAAGGATCTACTCTGGTGCCAATAAAGATTCTTAGGGATACTGGAGCTTCTCAATCACTGATGTTAGATAGTGTGTTGAAGTTTAATGAAGAGAGTGATACTGGTGAGGTAAATTACATAAGAGGTGTTGGAAGTGATTTTATGCCTGTACGTTTACATGAAGTAAATTTAAAGTCAGGGTTAGTTACAGGATTTGTTAAGGTAGGATTACAGCATAGCTTACCTGTGAAGGGTATTTCTTTATTGTTAGGTAATGACTTGGCAGGTGGACAAGTTTTTCCTGAAGTGCATTTGACAATGGAGTCAGAGGAACCAGAGGTGAATTCTAACACAGATTTTTCCTGTGTTGTGACTAGAGCTATGGCTAAAAAAATTGATGTGCAGAATGAGGTTGTTACTCATGACTGTTCAACTCAGGATTCGAGTTTTGAGGATGTGTCAGAAACTTTCTTACCTTCGTTGTTTGAACAAGATTCTGGGAGTAAGTCTGACTATGAAGATTTATCTTTGTCTCGGAAGGAGATGATAGCAGAGCAGAATAGAGATCCTGAGATTGTAAAGTTAAGGGAACAAGCTTTACTAGGTAGTGAAATTGAGAAGGTGTCAGTAGGATATTACTTGGAAAAAGGAGTGTTGATGAGGAAGTGGAGGTCGCCTACAATTCCTGCAATTGAGGAATGGAATGTTGTTTATCAGGTAGTTGTTCCTAAAGTTTATCGGAATGAGATTTTGACTTTAGCTCATAGTGTGCCTTTAGGTGGACATCAAGGGGTAAGGAAAACTGTGGACAAGATTTTAAAACATTTTTACTGGCCTGGTTTAAGAAAAGATGTGGCGATGTTTTGTAAGACGGGCCATACTTGTCAAATTGTGGGTAAACCAAATCAGGTTACACCAGTAGCTCCATTACAACCTATTCCAGCATTTGGTGAACCGTTTTCTAAAGTTATTGTAGATTGTGTTGGTCCATTACCAAAGACAAAAACTGGTTATCAGTATTTGTTGACTATCATGTGTACTTCGTCTAGGTTTCCAGAGGCAGTACCACTTAGGAATATAAAAGCTAAAACTGTGACGAAGGTTCTTATAAAATTCTTTACTTATTTTGGATTGCCTAAGGAAATACAAACTGATCAAGGTAGTAATTTTATGTCTGGATTGTTTCAACAGATAGTTTATAAATTGGGAGCTAAGCAAATTACTTCGTCTGCATACCATCCAGAATCGCAAGGTGCTTTGGAGAGGTTTCATTCTACTCTCAAGAATATGATTAGGACATATTGTGTGGAGAATGAAAGTGACTGGGATGAGAGTATAAACTTACTTTTATTTGCAGTAAGGGAATCGGTACAGGAATCTTTAGGGTTTAGTCCATTTGAACTTGTGTTTGGACATAGAGTTAGAGGACCTTTAGCTTTATTGAAGGAACAGTGGATTAGTAAGGAAGTGCATACTAATTTGTTGGACTATGTTTTGAAATTTAAGGACAGGTTACATAAAGCTTGTAGCTTAGCCAAGGAAAATTTGAAGTTGGCTCAGGAGAAAATGAAAACTTGGTATGATAAGGAAGCTAGGATGAGGATGTTTAAGCCTGGAGATAAGGTGTTGGTTTTTTTCCCAGTGCAGACAAATCCTTTACAAGCTAGATTTCATGGACCTTATGAAATTGTGTCTAGAGTTAATGATGTGGATTATGTAATAAAAACTCCAGATCGTAGAAGGTCAACACAACTTTGCCACATAAATATGATTAAACCATATTTTGAGAAACAATCTGATACTGTGACTGTTGTGGTTAGTGAGAATGAGTTTGATTTAACTGGGAACATGATAGATGATTCATCTGACTTTCATTCTAAATCTAACATTGTTTCTGTTAGGTTACCTAATTCGACTATTTTGGAAAATATGGATGAGAAATTAGCACATTTACAGCTAGAGCAGAAACAACAGATGAAGGAATTGATTTTTAAGTATAAGGATTTGTTTCCAGATGTTCCGAGAAGGACTACTATAGCTTCACATGATGTAGATGTTGGAGATGCCAAACCTATTAAACAACATCCATATAGGATGAACATGGAAAAATGTGAACTTGCTGAGAAGGAAATTGAATACATGTTAGAGAATGATATTATTAGACATTCTAACTCGAATTGGAGTTCGCCATGTGTTATGGTGCCAAAACCTGATGGTAGTATTAGGTTTTGTACGGACTATAGGAAGGTGAATGCTGTAACGAAAACAGATGCATATCCAATTCCTAGAGTGGATGATTGTGTAGATAAGGTTGGAAAAGCAAAGTTCCTTACAAAGATTGATTTATTGAAAGGGTATTGGTGTGTTCCACTAACGGACAGAGGTAGAGAGATTTCTGCATTTGTAACTCCATCTGGGTTATATGAGTATAATGTTCTTCCATTTGGGATGAAGAATGCCCCAGGTACTTTTCAGAGGATGATTAATTCTGTGATTCAGGGTTTGAAAGATACTGATGCTTATATTGATGATTTAGTAACAGGAAATGATACTTGGGAAGCACACATTATTGCGGTGGAGAAATTGTTTGAAAAGCTTTCAAAAGCTAACTTGACTATTAATTTAGCCAAGAGTGAATTTGGACATGCTACTGTGACTTACCTTGGTTATGTTGTGGGTCAAGGTAAGGTAGCTCCTGTTCAGGCAAAAGTTCAGGCAATTTTGGAAATTCCCACTCCGACGGGGAAAAAAACTCTCAGAAGGTTTTTGGGAATGGTAGGATATTATCGAAAATTTTGTAAGAATTTTCCTAATGTTGCCCTTCCATTAACTAATCTTCTGCAGAAGAATGTAAAGTTTGTATGGACAGTGTTTTGTCAGGAAGCATTTGAAAAATTGAAAACAATGATATGTGAACAACCTGTGCTTAAGGCACCTGACTTTGAAAAACCTTTTTCATTAGCTGTGGATGCTAGTGATGAAGCTGCGGGAGCAGTATTGATGCAAAGGAATGAGGGTGATGAGGTTGATCATCCGGTAGCATACTTTTCTAAGAAATTTAATAAGCATCAAAGAAACTATTCAACAATAGAGAAAGAATTGTTATCTCTTGTTTTAGCTTTGGAATATTTTGAGGTATATGTTGGTACAACTCAAAAACCACTTATTGTTTACACTGATCATAATCCGTTAGTTTTTCTGAGTAAGATGAAAAACAAAAAACAGAAGATTGTTAAATTGGAGTTTGATGTTACAAGAGTACAATATTGTGATAACTCATATTAAAGGTAAAGATAATGTGGTTGCTGATTGTCTATCTCGATGTT
The DNA here is from genome assembly GCF_048418815.1 of Hemitrygon akajei. NCBI lineage: Eukaryota > Metazoa > Chordata > Chondrichthyes > Myliobatiformes > Dasyatidae > Hemitrygon > Hemitrygon akajei. Next base: position 6,744,478 of record NW_027331920.1, read on the forward strand.
GAATGTACAATGATTTTTTTTGGAGTGGTTTTTTTTATTGTAACACTCCTACTGTACTGTATTGTGTATGTTATATGATTTATACATTTGTTTTTTTTGTAAGTAATTGTTAAAAATTTTTGTTCTTGATAGACCAAAAATGTTTTTTTTGGAGGGAGGTGTTACGTACCCGTGACACGTGACAGTGGTACCCTTGTCACGTGACTGGGGTTGAAGTTATACTGGACATGAGGTAATGGTGGAGTGATGTCATTTTCCCGCCAGTAGAGGTCATGTGACAGGTTTTGTCTACAGGGTATAAAAGGAAGACCCACCCTGTCGGGTGGGGCAGTTCGTGGCTGGATTTGCCAAGATGACTTCATGTTACTGTGTGATTTAATGTGATGACGCAGTTTAGTTAAAAATGAAGTTTTATATAACGCCTAAAGTTTAAAAGGTCAGAGCCAACGGTTTCTTTGCTAAGGGAGAGTGAAGAAAAGTTTGGAAAATGGAGATCGAGAAGAATCGATTTTCGATGGATTGACTTCGACCTTGTGTGATCCTCATTCGGAAGGATTTCGTTGACTATTCTCGCTGTTGACCCCTGGGATGACCAGAAAGGGTTTGAGAATAGTGTGGAAGAGAGGTCAGTCACTTTAAGTTGTTATATTTAATAAAATTCGACGTGGGAGTTCGACGCTGGGAATCGAAGGACATCGACGTGGAAGAGAATTTAAATCGCTTTAAAAAGTCTCTCCTTTTAAAAGTACCGTGAGCTTTTGAACTGTCGGCATATCGTTCTTTGAACTGTTTTCATTCGGCATATCGCTTTGGAGAACTGAGTTTTTTTCAATACTACTTTAAAGACTGTTTGAGACTGCAAAGCTATTAAGAACTGTCTGACCAGCTGTCAGCAGCTGAGCTCGGATCATTGTTTGGGTTTGTTTACATTTGAAGGGGGTTTGTTATCAGTGTTTAATAAACGTGTTATTTGTTATAAAACCCCTTGCCTAACTCATCTATATTATTGTTGCCCGAATACGTAACAATTAATAATATTTTTCTCTGAGACTGGTTTTTCATTGTGTAAATCACTATATGCAGATGATGGAAGTTTATGGATTAGAGGTAGAAATTTCACTTTTATTGTATATAGGATGCTTTAGCAATTAATAAGGTCGAACAGTCGGCAACTAGATGGGATTTAAGCTTTCAGTAGCAAAAACACAAGTTATGTGCTTTACAGACAGGATTAATGGACCTATACTTGATAGGAAATGATATGGTCAAACTCCTTAAAAAGTGTCAGTGGTAAGATTTCCAGACATGTGGACGGATAATAAGCTGAAATGGAAGCACCCGATCAGAAAATAATTGATAAATGTAAAGAAACTTTAAATACTCTTCATTATCTCTGTGAGTATTCTGGGGTGTTACATGAAAATATTTGTTGACCAATCTCGTTTGTTTAATTGGATCTGTTCTTGATTATGTTTGTGGTTTATAGATCAACTTCCTCTTCAACTTTATGATGTTTGGGTGTGATACATTTCGTGCTTTAAGATTGTGTTGTGGTTAAGTCAGGTTTCGGCTTTACTGGTTGAAATGGGACAATTGCCCTTACAGGGACAGAGGTGGAAGTTGTTGTTAACAAATTGGATTGAACATCCTGTGCTAAAGGGTGGTGGGGAACATCACAAGAAGAATGCTTTCAGTTCTGGGTGGCTGGGTTCTTATAACGCTGGGAATATGGGTGTATTGGATGATACAATATGTTCCACTGTAGCTTTCTCGGTAACCTCACTTTGTTGTTTTTTTCCAATGACTGTAGTTAATTTTAGGTTACACAACTGGTTTCTGTTCTGCCTGAGAGTCTGTTGGTTCATGATTATATTAATGTAAGTTATTATCATACGGTCAGCATTTTTACAGATGGATTAAAACATAATTTAACTGGGAATGTTGGTGCGTCTGTTTTCATTTGTTGTGTGTGCCTGAGTTGAAGGTAATGTTAAAGAAATCACTTACCAGCTGTTTGTGGGTCTATGGAGCAGAATTCTTTGCTTTGATTTTAGGGTTACAGTGTGTGGAGGAAATTGGTCCTTGCAAACTTGTAATTTGTTCAGATTCTCTTTCGGTTTCGATGAGCCTTAAAACAGGACATTCTAGCAGTAGGTCAGATTGACTGTTGGAAACTCATCAGCATTATTTCATATACAAAGTTCGGTTCATATGTCTGCACCTTATGGGCCCTGCACATCGCACTGTTGAGGGAAATGATGGGGTTGACTGTTTAGCAACAAAACCTGTTAGAAGTTCAACTGTGGATATAGACATTCCACTTCGCAAATCAGAAGCTAAGGGGATGGTAGGGTTAAGAATTCAGGACTTATGGCAAGATCTGTAGGAAAATTGACATAAGCACTGATGCCTTTACAGAATACATAAACAAGTTGGGTTTATGGAAGAAGGGCTTAAAACAGGAAGGGAAGGAATGATATTGACACGACTTAGAATTGCCAACACTATGCTTAATTATGCCTTGTATCTAATTAGAAAACTTCATTCTCTGTCATAGGACCATAGAACCATAGAACACGACAGCACAGAACAGGCCCTTCAGCCCTCTATGTTGTGCCAACCCATATAATCCTTAAAAAAGTACTAAACCCACACTACCCCATAACCCTCTAATTTTCTTTCATCCATGTGCCTGTCCAAGAGGTTCTTAAATACCCCTAATGTTTTAGCCTCCATCACCATCCCTGGCAAGTCATTCCAGGTACTCACAACCCTCTGTGTAAAAAACTTACCCCTGATGACTCCCATAAACTTCCATCCCTTAATTTTGTACCTATGCCCTCTGGTGTTTGCTATTGGTGCCCTGGGAAACAGGTACTGACTATCCACCCTATCTCTGCCTCTCATAATCTTTTAGACCTCTATCAAGTCCCCTCTCATTCTTCTACGCTCCAAAGACAAAAGTCCCAGCTCTGCTAACCTTGCTTCATATCACTGTCGTGTACATTTTGTCATTATGAAACTTTTAAACACATACTATTTCAGTGTGAAGCAGATATGGGTGAAAAAAATCAAATGCAGCCTTCATTACAATCTTTGAGGGGTTGATAGTTTTCAGATAAAAACTTTATTAAGTTATAGGACAGACTTTAAATTAATTCACAGTATTGAACAGGCAAAGGCATATAATAATGGTAACGTCCCAATTGTATTGGGATGTTACTCTAGGGATGACGGCTTATCAGAGGAGGCTGACGGATGTGGGAATAGCAGGAGAGACATGTCCCACCGAAGAAGTTCTCAAATGGCAGGGGTAGGAATCCGTCTCTGACAAGGGAAGTTAAGGACTGTGTTAAGCCTAAGGAAATGGCATATAAGGTAGCAAAGGTGAGTGGGATGTTGGATTATTGGAATGCTCTTAAAATCCAACAAAAGGCAATGAAAAAAGCCATAAGAATGGTCAAGACGAAATATGAGGGCAAGCTGGCCAGTAATATAAATCAGGATACTAAAAGTTTAGGTTTCAGTTACATGAAGAGTGAAAGGGAGATGAGAGTTGATACTGGACCACTGGAAAATGATGCTGGTGATGTAGTAATGGGGGACAAAGAAATGGCAGATGAACTTAATGAACAATCTTCACTGTCTTTCCCAGTCAACACCACCCCCACTTGTCCCATTTAACCTGTCTCAGTTCGGGTGGACTGTAGGACCCGGGGGAGCTCAGGACCCTATTCTATTCTGTTGTTGGACGCGGTGAACGAGTTAAAATTAATGGATCGACAATTCTCATCTCATGATTATTTCACTTTCCGCATATTTACATTTACAGTGATCTTACTCCTGACGCCGGTCCCAGGACCCGACCCATTTACAGACCCGGAGCGAAACGGGAGCAGATTCTCAGCCACTGGTTTTCATCCCCAGTCGCAAAGTAAGGATAAAGTTTCCCCGTGAAGCTGTGGAGATGGGACTTGGTCTCCGCGTTGTAAAATGAAACTGTCCCGGACTCGTAACTGAGATAAACTCCCACCCTCCCGGGGATGGGACCGGCAGCGAGACGGGACTCGGGGGAGGGGAGACCACGGAACACGTCACAATCCCGATGTAACACGTCACCAACCCGCCCGATGACCCAGAACCCGGTCTCCGGACTCAGACCGACCCCTCCCTTCCTCTCCCCAGACTCTGCGGCGACTCCTAGATAGTCCCGATTCCCCGCCACCTCCACCTCCCAGTAATGTCTCCCCGATGTGAATCCCTCCGATCCCAGCACACAAGCCCTATTTGTGAATCTCTTCCCGGTGTCAGGGAGCTCTCTCCAGGTCCGGGTACATCTCACACTCTTCCAATCCACAGACACCTCGATCCATTGATTCGCCATTTCCACATCCAGGGTGACAGAGACTGGGGGGAGAAGCAGAGAATTAGAGAGTCCCCGAGCATTGTGGGGAGACTCAGGCAGCGCTGCCCCAGAGATTGGGGGAACACTCGGACAAAGAGTCCCCAGGACCAGTGGAAAGCCCGTGAAAACCTTTCCCAGGGAAGCGGGTGGGCAACTAATATCTCTCCAATATCTTTCCGCTGGACGGAGAGCAGAGATTTCCCGATCAAACAGACACAAAATGCTGGAGGAACCGAGCGGGTCAGGCAGCATGTGTGGAGAGAGATGGACAGTCTACGTTTCAGATCGACATCTTCCCACAAGAACAAAAATGAATAGGGGACAGAGACAGTGTGGGAAAGGGGTGGATTAAGATGGGAAGGGGTTGAGTGAAAGGAGGTCACAAAGGCTCTTTGGTCCAACTTGTTCGTGCCAACCAGCTTGTTTTAATGAGCTGGTCCCATTTGCCCATTATTCCTTTCCACCTTCTGATCCACGTCCCTGGCAAGATGTATTTTAAAACATTGTCACTGTACCCACCTCTACAGTTGATCAAGAGCCCGGTGTACTATACCATGAATTTTAGTGTCACCCACAAACCTACTAACTGTGTCATCTACATTCTCATACAAATCATTAATATGAATGACAAACAACATGGCCCCAGCACCGACCTCTGCAGGTCACAAGCCTCCAGTCCTCTGTGTTTATGGGACACTTGGACAGGCACTTCAACAGGCAAGACACAGAGGGAGACTGATCTAATGCCGGCCAATGGGATGAATGTAGATGGGTAAATAGATCATCTCAGAGGTGATGGGTCAAAGGGAACATTTCTATGCTGTATGCACCCCCGTGCTGATAATTCCAAACGGACAGTGACCCCTGACCTTTGACTCCTCAGACAGGGGAAACATCCTCCCTGTATCCTGCCTGTTGATCCCTGAAAGAATTTTGTGTTTCCCTGAGATCTGCTCCCATTCTTCTAAACTGGGAATAGAGAACATAGAGCAGTACAGCAGAGGAACAGGCCCTTCATTCAATGTTCACATTCATTGAGTGTGAAGTGGAAAGTAGAAGGTTCGAGATAGTAAAGAAGGTGATAATGGGAACCAGTAGGGGAGAGATGAATAGGCGATTGAACCAGAACCAGGAGGGGGAGGGGTGGAATGTCTGTGGGTGAACTGTGTGTGTAGACATAACAAGAAGTTGGAGGGGAACAATGATGGGGGATGAGTATTCCTTTGTCCCTTTTCCCACAACCCAATCGCCCACAACCCCTCATTAGGACACGGGATGGAAATGCACAGATCCTTAAGCAATGCAGGTCCTGATGAAGGGTTTCAGCCCAAGTCGTCGACTGTCTACTCTTTTCCAGAGATGCTTCCTGGCCTGCTGAGCTCCTCCAGCATTTTGTGTGTGTTAATCTACTTTAAATATACTCAATTATTTGTCCTCCGAAGCTGCCTGCTGCAGATTCACTATTCTCTGGCGAAAGGAATTCCTCCTCATCTCTGTTCTAAATGAGCATCCTCCAGTCGGAGGCTGTGCCATCTGGTCCACTCACATCCTCCAGACATCAACTCTCTCCAGACAGGAGACCAGGCAAGACCTTCATCAGGACCTGTGTAGCTTGGATTACCAGCATCCGCAGATTTTCATCCTCCAGTCGGAGGCTGTGCCATCTGGTCCTCGACCCACCCTCATCCTCCAGACATCAACTCTCTCCAGACAGGAGACCAGGCAAGACCTTCATCAGGACCTGTGTAGCTTGGATTACCAGCATCCGCAGATTTTCTCATGTGTGATCTTTAAAGCACAAGTTGATAGATAAACTTCTTGATTAGTCAGAGTCTCAAAAGTTATGGGGAGGAGGTGGGAGAATAGGGTTGAGGGGGATAATAAATCAGCCATTCTTCTAAACTCCAGTGAGTACAGTCCCAGAACCGACAAATATGTCTCATATGTTCTCTTTCATTCCCAGAATCTTTCTTGTGAACCTCCTGGACCCTCTCTAATGCCAGCACATCTTTTCCGATATAAGGGACCCAAAACTGCCCACAATACTGCCAATATGGTCTTACTAATCTTTATAAAACCTCAGCATTACATCCTTGCTCTTGTATTCTAATCCTCCCAAAATGAAAGCAAACATTGAGTTTGCCGATCTTACCACTGACACAAACTGCAAGTTAACCTTTAGGGAATCCCGCACAAGGACACCCAAGTCCCTTTGTACTTCTGATTTTTGAATTTTCTCCCTGTTTACAAAATTGTCTATGCCTTTATTCCTTCTACCAAAGTGCATGCACAACTTCCCTATTCGATAATCCATCTATCACTTATTTGCCCATTTCCTGATCTGTCTCTGTCCTTCCCCGGATTCCGAGCTTCTGCAGCACTACTTGTCCCTTCACCTATCTTCATATCATCTGTAAGCTTGGCCACAAAGTCAACAATTCTGTCATCCAAATCATTCTTTGTCTATCTTGGCTTTGTGTTCCTCGAAGAATTCCAACAGATTTGTCAGGCAAGATTTCCCCTAAGGGAAGGCATGCTGTCTTTGCTCTATTTTATCATGTGCCTCCATGTACCCAAAAGCTCGTCCTTAACACTGGACTCTAACATCTTCCCAAGCACACCACATCCAGATAACCCACCTATAATTTTCTTTCCCCAGCTGCTCTGCCTTCTTAAAGAGTGAAGTCACCTTTGCAATTTCCAGTCATCTTGAATGATCTACTGATTCTTGAAAGATCATCACTAATGTCCCCATATTCTCTTCAGCTAACTCTTTCCAAACACTGGGGTGTAGTCCACCTGGTCCAGGTACCTTCAGACCTTCGATCGTCCCACACACTCTCTCCTTAGTATTAGCAACAGCACTCATTTCTCTCCCCTGACACTCTCACATTTCTGACGCACAGCTGTTATCATTCACAGCAGAGGGGCCCAGGATGTTACGGGCGGGGACCCAGCACCTCTCCTCAGGACTGTGGCCCTCCCAGTCCACAAGGTACCGGAGGCCACGGCCCCGGCACTGAACGTCCAGCAGTTGGAGTCAGTGTGCCTCACTAGGCGTGGGGTGGCACAGCATCCAGGCTGGAGTCAGTGTGTCAATTTAACATTGACACACAATATTAAATAAGTACCTCTGCCATGTCCTTTGTCACATTTCTCCTCTCCAGTGTCATTTTCTGGGTTTGATTGCTGGAAGCAGGCTATTAAAAATTAGGTGCAGTTGTGCAGCCTACATTTACAATTTGTTTCGTTAGGTCTACATTTGTGTCTGCTAATGTTCAATTTCAAATAGTTTATTAACGTAAAGGGTGTGGCTCCCAAAACAATCTCAGCCAACGTAGCATCACTTTTCTCTCTCCCTCAGCACAACTTTCTTGAAGCCTATGACTATAAGTTAATACCAATCATAAAAATAATGCTTGCTCGGCAGTCTTCTTCATGAAAAACAGAATTTGTAAAGTGAAACACTTTGTAGTTATAGCAGAGACTGAGACACATGAGAGCAGGCTGAAAAAACGGAGGCAACGAAAGCTGCGTTCGCACGCGCCCGACTGATCCGGCCCGTATGAAGTGGAATTTTGCCCAATCCGGCCCGTGACCTAAAATGACACCCCTGATCTGCTACATCCCCTTTATACTACTTGTAACTCCTCAAGGAATTCCAACAGGTTTGTCAGGCAAGATTTTCCCTTGAGGAAACCATACTGACTTTGTCCTATTTTGTTCTGTGTCATGAAGTATTCCATATGGGCATACTTAACAATTGTCTCCAACATCTTCGAAACCACAGAGGTGAAGCTAAGTGGTCTATAATTTCCTTTCTGCTGCCTTCCTCCTTACTAAATGAGTGCAGCGACAGTTGAAATTTTCAGGTCCTCTGACACGATGCCAGAGACAAATGATTTTTGAAAGATCATTTCAAATGCCTCCAGAATGTCTATTGCTACCTCTTTCAGAACACTAGGGTGCAGTTCATCTGGTCCGGGTGACTTATGTACATTTAGGTCTTTCAGATTTTTGAGCACCTTCGCCCTTGTAACAGTAACTGCACTCACTTCCCTTCCCTCGCACCCTTCAACACCGGGCACAGTGCTAGTGTTTTGCACGGTGAAGACTGGTACAAAGTACTCATTTAGCTCATCTGCCATCTCTTTGTCCCCCGTTAATGTATATCCAGCCTCATTTTCTAGCGATCCTATTACCACTCTCATCTCTTTTATTTTATTTACCTACTTGGGAAAAATACTTCTACTATCCACTTTGATATCATTTGCTAGCTTGGTTTCAAATTTCATTCTTCTCCTCCCAATGATTATTTTAGTTCCTCACTGTAGGTATTTAAAGCTTCTGAATCCTCTGTCTTCCTACTAATTTTTGCTTTGTTGTAGCCTCTCTCGTTTGCCTTTACAATAGCTTGTCTTCCCTTGTCTGCCACAGTTGTACTATTTTGCCATTTGAGTATTTATTTATTTTTGGAATACATCGATCCTGCACCTTCCTCATTTTCCCAGAAGCTAACACCATTTCTGCTCTGTTGTCATCATTGCCAGCATCTTCTTCCAGTTTGCTTTGGCCAATTCCTCTTTCAGACCACTGTAATTTCCTTTACTCCAGTGAAATACTACAACATCAGACTTTACTTTCTCCTTATCAAATTTCAAGTTGAGCTCAGTCATGTTGTGAGCACTGTCTCCTAAGGGTTATTTTACCTAATCACCTCTGGTTCAGTACATAACAGCAGCAGGATACAGGTATGAGACAGGTGTAGCACTTGTCCCGCTTGCAGGTGTCAGTGCCAGGAGGGAGAGGAGCGAGTGGATAAAGGAGTGACGTAGACAGCGATTCTGAGTGGGCTGGGTGTAGGGAGAGATGTGTTTGGTGGTAGAATCCGGCTGGAGATGGTGAAAGATGTCAGGATAAGTTGGATATAGAGGCTCGTGTTGCGGTAGGTCGGACTTTGGAGATTCACTTGACGATGGGGTCAGTATTGAATTCAGGTTGATTTTACCTTGTAGATTTTAACAGCTTCTTTAATCGTCATGAAGCGGTGCTCTCTGTGTTCCTGCACATCTCTACAGATCACACAGACCAGTTTCTTGTCCGTTTCACAAAACAGCTTCAGTTCTTCCTCATGTTCCTCGCAGTGACGTTTACTTTCCTTCCCTTTCAGGTTCAGGTTTAGATTTTGAGCTTTTTCAGCCAGATTTGCTAAGGTCCGATTCACCCTGAGGGTGCGGTCAGCAAACACCTCTCTACATTCCGGGCAGGAGTTTCTCTCCTCCCTTTCCCAACACCGTGTGATACAAGAGCGACAGAAGTTGTGTCCACACTCCAGTGACACCGGATCGATGAAGAAATCCAGGCAGATGGGACAAATTACCTCCTCGCTCAAACTCTCGGCCTGTCCTTTCGAAGCCATGTTAACTCCCAGCACTTCCTGATTCAGAATGCTTTCACTTTCGGGGAGCTGCTGATCCCCTGCATGCTGCAGTGTCGGGCACTGACAGTGGTTTTGCTGGATGTGTTCATTCAGGAAAAATGTGGCTATTTCCATATCAGGGTGGGAACAGAAAAATGTTAAACAGGTGGGAACAGTGAATAAAACGTAGCCCTGGACTGCCTAAGCCCGGCTGTGAAAGGAGGAGGGTTGGGCTTGTGACAAAAAAACAGTGCGACAGAAACGTCAACTGAATCTCCAAAGGCCTCATCCCCGGGATCAGAAGGACCATCCCCGGGACCAGAAGGACCATCCCCGGGACCAGAAGGACCATCCCCGGGATCAGAAGGACCATCCCCGGGACCAGAAGGACCATCCCCGGGACCAGAAGGACCATCCCCGGGATCAGAAGGACCATCCCCGGGACCAGAAGGACCATCCCCGGGATCAGAAGGACCATCCCCGGGATCAGAAGGACCATCCCCGGGATCAGAAGGACCATCCCTGGGATCAGAAGGACGATCCCCGGAATGACGATTGAAGTCGTGTGGTGAAAAAAGAAGCCACAGGGCCCATCAGCCCAGGCCCTGGATTGGGGTCTCTGGTGAGCTGCTGTTGGTGACCCGTAGGCGCGATGGGCTAAAGAAGAAGCTGAACAGAAATGAAGCCGGAGAGAAGAGTCTGGTTCAGTCTGAGGCCGGACTGAAAGGGACAAGTTCTGAACAGAGAGGCCCAAGAGACTGCACATGCTGGAACCTGCAGTAAGAAACATTATCCTGGAAGAATTGTGGTGAGAAATGTACAGTTGCCTTTCCTGGTCGAGATCCTTCATCTGGAATGTCTCAACCCAAAATGTCGATTGTCCACTTCCCTCCACAGATCGCTGCAGTTGCTGCCTGACCCGTTGAGTTCCTCTAGCGTTTTGTTTGTTTTTATTTTTCTCGGGAAATAAATAACGAGAACATGAAATAACTGCAGCGGCTGCTGATGGATCTGAGGTGCTCTCATCGCAAAGGCAAACTCGTACTTTAGAAAATAAGAAACAGGAGGATGTATCGCCATTCGGAACATGCCTGACCTTTCACCTCAGCGCCACTTTCATGCAAAGTTCCCAACATCGCTGAGACACCAAATTTGCCTTTTCAATTCAGAATCCTTGTGGAGAAATTTCAAAATATTTACTGCACTCTGGGTGAGAAACTTTCCCCTCATCTCTGTCTTGCTGAGCTGACCTCTGATTTTGAGTCTGGATCCCTGGTTCCAAACCACAGCCGGGAAACATCATACCTACCGCTACCCTGTCCGTATAATCTCTCTAAGGACACCTCCTCATCCTTCCCTCCACCCAAAACAATCTGGGAAACCTTCTCTTCATTCCCTTCATTCCACAGACTGACTCTCTGGGAGAGAGACCAGACCTGTACACAGTGTTCCATGTACGCTCTCACCAGGACCCCATATACCTTCAGAGGAGATCTTTATTCGTGTATTCAACCCTTTCTTCCCATTCAATGCTCTTCATTTAATATCAAACTCAAACAGCGAACAGACAGAACACAGCCTCAGCCATGAATTTAAAGGGCAGGTGTTGCAACAGTTTGAGCTTCATACCGGGGGCCACGGAGCAAGCAGGGTGTCACAAAGGGAGGAATGTGGGAGTGTTGTATGTCTGAGCCCAGCTGTGTGTGCTGGGTATCAGAATCAGGTTTAATATCACTGGCATATGTGTGAAATTTGTTGTTTTGTGACAGCAGTACATTGCAATACATAGTAATAAAAAGTATAAATTACAAGAAGTATGTACAACATTATATTTAAAAAGTAGTGCAAAAGAGAGGGAAAATACTGAGCAACTGTTCATGGGCTCATTGTCCATTCAGAAATCTTATAGCAGAGGGGAAAAGAGCTGCACCTGAAACAGTGAGTGGCTCTTCAGGACCCTGTACGTCCTCCTTGATGGTAGCAATTAGAGGAAGACGTCCTGTGTGATGGGGGTCCTTAATGATGGATGCCACCTTTTTGTGGCATCATCTTTTGAATGTGTCCTGGATGCTGTGGAGTCCAGTGCCCATGAAGGAGCTGGCTGAGTTTACAACTTTCTGCAACATTTTCCAATCCTGTGCAGTGGCCTCTCCATACCGATATATCACCTTTCTCACTTTTCATTGTTTAAGGTTGAGCACATTACACATGTGCTGCATTTACTAAAATTATGCAGCGTATTAATTTAAAATAAAGGACCCAGTGATTTCCCGGTGTAGATGACGTTTAAACTCTTCTCAGGCTTCCAACCGGGTACAGGTGTCTATTTCAATCAGCATGCCAATACCAAACTCTGCATCTTCGTCAGGGACGACACCTGGGCATGTCTAATCGGGGCGGCTGACGGAAATATATATACCACTGGAATAGACATGCCCAGGCATCATCCCCGATGAAGATGGCAGAGTTTGTAATGGAAACATCGGTTAAAGTTGACACCTGTACCCGGCTGGAAGCAGGAGAAGAATTTAATTAATTAATCCATCGTCATCAAAGTGAGTTCCGTTATCTTATTATAGAAGGGATAGATTTTTCAGAAGCGCTGACTTTTTTGCCTTACACTTCTTGCCATCGTTCTCAGCTCTTTGTTTAGTTTGCTGAGAATTTGTATGTTTGTTTGCACTCCAAGATAAACTAAAATTTTGGAATTAAGGTCACTCGTTATTTTTAACTCCCGGGAGAACTCTAAGGATCAGAAATTAAATAGTTTCCACAGGAGAAGAAATCAGTCATGATGGGATGGCAGGCAGACTGGAAGGGCCTAATGTTCTAATTTTGCTCCTTGATCTCATGGCCCTTCGGTCTATCAACACGTGCAGCTGCATTTGAGGCTCCACGACGATGGGAGACCATAAGGTGCAGGAGCAGGATTCGGCCATTCGGCTTGTGACGGGCAGCGCTCGATCAACACACTCCTTACACACGCAAATATTGTCTTGTCGTTCTGTTGTCATTTGGCAGAATCTGTATGTTGTTTGTATACTGGATAATTATATTTATTTTGTAACATTATTGTAACTAAATTGTGGGGTGCCTCATAGTCTAATTTAGGTGCAGTCTAGAATAAACTTTCTAGGTCAGGGGTGTCAAACTCATTTTAGGTCACGGGCCGGATTGAGAAAAATGCAACTTCATGCGGGCCGGATCAGTTGTGCACGCGCGTGCTCCCACAGCTTTCGTTGCCTTCATTTTTTCAACCTGCTCTCATGTGTCTCAGTCTCTGCTATATCTAAAATTGTTTCACTTTACGAATTTCGTTTTTTATGAAGCAGATTGCCTAGCAAGCATTCTTTTTATGATTGGTATTAACTTACAGACGTAGATTACAAGAAAGTAGGCAATGACAAAGAAAAGATGCTATTTCGGCTAAGATTGTTTTGGGAGCCATACCTTTTCCATTAATAAACCGTTTGAAATCAAGCATTAGCAAACACAAATGTAGACCTAACGTTGTCCCGTGCATTGATTTAATGTTCAATATTTCCTCTGTAATGCACAAATTGGAGTCCACTCCTCGGATGAAGATAGCCAGCTGTGCAGTGTCCATCATATCAGCACTTTCATCCACAGCAAGCGAGTATGCAATAAAGTCTTTGCTTCTTTCAATCAACTGTGTTCGTAAATCAGTGGCTATCTCACAAACACGATCAGCAACCGTATTTCTACTCAGGCTTACATTAGCCAACATCTGCTTTTTGTCTGGACACATGACGGCACACACCTTCATCATGCAGCTCTTCAGAAACTCTCCCTCGGTAAAGGGCCGGGCTGATTTAGCCATCTCTGCTGCCACAATAAAACTAGCCTTTACAGCAGCCTCACTTTGTGTTTTGGCTTTTGTGAACATAGCCTGCTGTGATGCCAGACTTCTTTTCAACTCTTCTACCTTCTGGAGCTTCTGTTTCTTGTCCAGATGCTTGTATTTGTTGTGGTGTTTCATTTCATAGTGTCGTAAACCTGGTACCTGAATAAACTTAGCATTAGCCATATAATACGCCATAGGTGCTTCGATTACTGGGGCCAGCTTTAATAGTAATTAGATATTATCTCACGGGCCAAAGATAATTCCATCCGGCCCGCGGGCCTTGAGTTTGACATATATGTTCTAGGTAATCAAAGATGGTCTGTCCTGCTGCCAAATAAATGGGGCTGGTCGCTCTTGCAAAAATGTGAGAGGCTATTTCAGACGTTTTTTCATTGAAGTGCCGAAGGGGAAGGTGAGGTGGGGACATTCACTCAGGGGGTGAGAGTGTGGAACGGGCTGCCAGCGCAAGTGGTGGATGCGGCTTCGGTTTCCACATTTAAGAGTGATCTGCACAGGTAATGAGGGCTGGGATTTGGGGAGCGACACATCCGGTCGATGAGTCGAGGCTGCACGGTAGTTTGGCGTCTGATAGGTGGGATGAATGGCCTGTTTTTGGTTCTATAATTCTATGTTCACGGTCAGAAGCGACTCTTTAACAGTGTGTCCCACATTTCTCTCCCTCACGCTGCTTTGGCCAGGGTAAAGCGGGTAGGAATCAGTGACCACCGATTCGGTGTGATTCGGCTATTTTTATTTGTTTGTATAAAATTTGTGTTTTTTTCATTTAAATATGGCTCGTGGCTCCTACATCATGAGGGGAGGGTGTCTGCTGATGATCAGTCCTCCCCCCTGAGTGTGGCCAGTCTCACAGGTAACAACAATCGAGCTCATCATTCCAGAAGCTTCTGTCCACTGCGTCAACATACGGACACAGGCCCGGAAGAACCCTGAGGATCAGAAATCAAACAGAATGTGCACAGAAGAAGAAATCAGTCATGGTGGGATGGCAGGCAGACTCGATGGGCCTAATGTTCCCATTGTGATCCTTTCTATCATGGCTTTTCGCTCTATCAACCTGTGCAGCTGCTTTGAGGGAATCCTCCAACGTCCTCACATTCAGAAGTGTTGGAATCTACCGAGGGAGATGGAGTGTTAATGTAGAACTGGCTCGTCTACGGTGAGGGATGTTTACAGCATTTCCCCAACCGTTTCAAGTTCAAGTTCCAGTTTGCTGTGATCCAGCCGTACACCCGCATACTGGCTGAAACAAAACAATGCCCTGGGTAAATTTCCTACTCTCCCTCTCTAAAACCTCCACGACTTTCCTATCAGGAGGAGACCAGAACTGACACAAAACTCTCAGTGTTGTCTAACTAGATAGATAGATAGATAGATAGATAGAACTCAGTAAAAATATGATATGCATCTAAAATCACCCTCTCAAAAAGCATTAATAATAGCTTTTAAAAAGTTCTTAAGTAGTTTACTTAAATACATTGAGTCCTAACCCCGGCACTTTAACCTATCTTACTCCTGGCAGTTGAATTGTAAAGCCGAATGGCATTGGGGAGTATTGATCTCTTCATCCTGTCTGAGGAGCATTGCATCGATAGCAACCTGTCGCTGAAACTGCTTCTCTGTCTCTGGATGGTGCTATGTAGAGGATGTTCAGGGTTTTCCATAATTGACAGTAGCCTACTCAGTGCCCTTCGCTCTGCTACCGATGTTAAACTCTCCAGTACTTTGCCCACGACAGAGCCCACCTTCCTTACCAGCTTATTAAGACGTGAGGCGTCCCTCTTCTTAATGCTGCCTCCCCAACACGCCACCACAAAGAAGAGGGCGCTCTCCACAACTGACCTATAGAACATCTTCAGCATCTCACTACAAACATTGAATGACGCCAACCTTCTAAGGAAGTACAGTCACATGGCCCTTGAGATTAATGTCCCGACTAATGAAGTCCAAAACTCCATACACATTCTTAAACACCCGACCAGCTACATTGTAAGGATGTGATGATGTGGGCAGCGGGGAGAATATCCCTCTAGGTTTGTCAAACTCCTCGTGGATACACGTCTTCATTATCCAGGTCCCCCAAGTGTGTTTATTGGGATCTTTCTCCTCATTAACCCCATTTTAATGTTTGAAGTTACCTGTACGTTCAGCTGGTGGGGTTATTACTGATGGACTGGGAGAGACAACACAGTGCCGCCCTGTCCTGAGGCTTTCTGAAGGAAATCTGCTGTTTGATCCTCAGACGGGCTCTGTTCAATGTTGGGATTCTGTGACTCCCCCTCCCGGAGTGTTCTGCCCAACCCCCAACAGTCCTCGGCATTGTTTTACCAAACCTGTCTGTCTGCTTCCGCTGCAAGTCCTTACTGTTGCTAGGATACCGGCCTGTGTGTTTGCTTAGTCTGCTCGAGGTATGTAACATAGAAACACAGAAAACCTACAGCTCCATGCAAGCGCTTCGGCCCACAAAGCTGTTCCGAACATGTCCCTACCTTAGAACAACCTAGGCTTACCCATAGCCCTCTATTTTTCTAAGCTACATATACCCATCCAGGAGTCTCTTAAAATACCCTATTGTTTCCGCCTCCATCACTGCCGCCGGCAGCCCATTCCAAGCACTCACCACAATCTGCGTAAACAAATTTACCCCTGACATCTCCTCTGTACCTACTTCCATGCATCTTAAAACTATGCCCTCTCGTGCTAGCCATTTCAGCCCTGGGGAAAAAGCCTCTGACTATCCACACGATAAATGACTCTCATTATCTTGTTACCTACCCCGTAACTGGGTGTCTAACCAGCAGAGAAAGAAGAATTCGTTGGAGTCTGGTGGTAACAAACTAAAGGTATTTTTTAATAAAAATAAGCAAAGACCATATCAATAATGCAAATATACATATAAAACAAGTTAGCAGTAACAAACCTAAAAGTGTAGGAGTAATAATAATCAATAATAAACAAGCTCTATCGATGTCTAGGGGTAAATAAATTGTCATAGAAAAGTATAAAGTTCAGTTCAGTTCACGAGTGCTGATGTAATTATGGTTGTTGTATTGTCATCGGAGAGAGAGAGAGAGAGAGAGAGAGAGAGAGAGAGAGAGAGAGAGAGAGAGAGAGAGAGAGAGAGAGAGAGAGAGAGAGAGAGAGAGAGAGCGAGCGAGCGAGATGTAACAGCTACAGTCAGGCAAACCTTCCTTTGCTTTCTTAATCCGTCGTATCGATGTGGTCATTCAGTTATGACCTCTCCGTCCTTCTGCTAGACCGTTCTTCTGTGGTGGACTCGTCACTCTGGCATGAGTGGACACACACACACAAGTCCCCACCGGCCCTGTTTTAACACTGTGAGCTTTACTGACTGACCTCCTGGTTCGGTCTCCGAAGCCCCCACCTTTCTTGTGGGTTACAACACTCAATCAGTGTCCACTGGCGTGTCTGGAGGGTGTCTCTCCAGACCTGTCTTTTATCCCTACTCACGGGGACTCAGCTATCCATCACTCCTGAATGACTGTGTCCATCAAATAAGGCCACTCCTTCAGTCCGCTGAGGAATGTTTATGAGCAAACTATTGTCCTTGCAGCGAAACAGTAAATAATTCAAAAAGGAGTCACAATACAGTTAATCAGCAATTTCCCCGTCTCTCTTACCTGTCGCCGATGTTCTTGCTTGTTTTTCCATCTCTCTTTCTCATGGTCAGCATAGCAACAGTAATAGTTCCTGTTTCTCGGGGGGGGGGGATGGTTAACTCTTCATCCCATTGTCCATCAGGTCTGTTCATCAGCCATAACACTCTTGTACACCTCCATCAGGTCACCTCTCATCCTCTGTCGCTCCAAGGAGGAAAAGCCGTGTTCACTCAACCCTATTCTCATATGCAAAGCTCCCTTTTCATAAGGCATGCTCCCTTTTTAAAGAAAAACGAGAGAATCTGCAGATGCTGGAAGTCCAAGCGACACACACAAAATGCTGGGGGTACTCATCAGGCCAGTCAGCATCTATGGAAAAGAGTGCAGTCGACGTTTTGGGACTTCATTGGTGGATCAACTCCAGTAACACATCCAGTAACAGAAAGAGAAACAAGCAATGACCCAACATTGTGGGAAGTTTATGAAATCACCATGCGAGAATGGCCAGCTCATAGGCAGCCCTATGTTTCCAGCGCTCTCAGTGAGATGAGACCAACTGTTGGTAAGTCAAAGAACGCTGATGTGCCTCGTGCCGTGTTTCCCTCTAAACTGTGCACCAGGGTGTTAGAAACTCTGCACGAAAGACAGCTGGATACAGTGAAGATGAAGAGTCTCGTCCGAAGTTACGTGTGTTGGCCAGGAATAGGAGATAGATTGCAGACTTGGACAAAAGCTGTTTGGGATGCCACGAAGTTCAAAATGCACCCCTACAGGCGCCTGTGGGAATGGCCGTCTTCATTGTGGATGGATGTGCATATTGACTTTGCTGGGCTTTTCATGGATTCCGTGTTTCTGGCTGCTATGGATGCTCATTCGAAGTGGCATAAGGTCATATCAGTCACTGCTGTTCCTCCACTCTGACAACTGACTTCTCCACAAGTTGCTGATGCTGAACAAATTATGTGTGACAATGGACCAGAATAGACGTCAGAAGAGTTTAGACTATTCATGCAGGAAAATGGCATCAAATATTTCAAATCAGATCACCACCACACAGAAACGAATGGGTCAGTTGAAAGTTTTATCCAAACCTTCAAGCATTCGAACAAAACTATGGACAAGGAGGACATTTCTCTGAAACACAAGGTGAACAGCTTTTTTCTTTTTAGTGCATTGAAACTCAGTCCATGCAATGACAAATCAAACGCCTGCAATGATGTTCATGAACAGGAGTTTGAGACATCCTGAAACCGGATCTATGGAGGAAGAGCAGTTGAGCCGGTTTCCAGCAGATCGGGACGGAACTTCGAGATTGGAGAAAAAGTCCTAGCAGGTGATTACCGAGAGGACCAGTGGATGCTGGAGACTTTGTATGGAGACGGCATGTGGACCAGATATTGGATGCTCAGCTGAAGAACAAATCTGGGTCAATTGCATCCAACAAGACGGACACACTACAGACACTAGACTTACCTCACAATGATGATCATGTCACTAACAGCAATTTGACACCGGCAACCGAGAATGTCGGTGATTACAAAAAGACTTAATGAAGTAACAGACTAGGTCCTGTTGACTGAATAAAATGCTGATGCACAAATCAAACAACAAAGCCAATTCTCCATGACAACAAGCGATGCACACTATAATATCATCAGTGAAGTTCCTGAAACTTGGGTGTTGTCACTGCTCCAATCCACGTCTCTACTTCTAGACCTTGCCAGCAGTTTCCCTTCATGTTAGCATTTTTTCTTTAAACACAGGTGCACAGAACAGGCCATTTAGCCGGTCTAGACCTTGCCGAGCTATTACTCTGCCTGGTCCCACCGATCTGTACTGAACTCTCCCACACATGTAGTCATCCAAAACTCTCATCAATGTTGAACTTCTGCTGGCAGCTCGTTCCACACACCCACCACACTCTCAGTAAGGATGTTCCCTTAAAATTTTCACCTTTCGCCCTTAACCGATCATCTCCGCATGTAGTTTGCCCAAGCTAACTGGAAAATTTTAGCCACCCTATCTATACCCTCATAAACTATACACACCTATCAAATCACCTCTCCTTCGAACTGAAATTAATTTTTCCCTATAACCAAGAGCTTCTGGTGTCAGTAACATCTTTGTAAACATCTGGACTTAATTCTTTCGGGATATGACAGAGTGTACTGATGAAGTTAGAGCAGTGGATGTGGCGTATATGGATATTAACAAGACATCGGTTCCTCATGGTAAGCTCATTCAGAGAGTCAGGAGGCATGGGATGCGCGGATATAGAGTTGTCTTCTCCATAGAAGGTAGAGGGTGGTTCAGATAGAGGGGATTCTGCCTGGAGGTCAGTGACATGTGGTGTTCTGCAAGGATCTGCACTGGGATGTGCGGATACAGAATTGTCTTCTCCATAGAAGGTAGAGGGTGGTTCAGATAGAGGGGATTCTGCCTGGAGGTCAGTGACATGTGGTGTTCTGCAAGGATCTGCGCTGGGAGCATTGATCTTTGCGATTTTTATAACAGCGTAATAAAAACAAAATCCTGGAGGAACTCAGCAGATCAGGCAGCATCTCTGGAGATGAATAATCAGTTGACGGATCAGGTTGAGTCCCTTCTTGCGCAATGGAAAGGAAGGGAGCAGAAGGGAGAATAATAATGGCGTGAGAGGGGAAGGAGAACAAGCGGGCAGGTGATAGGTGAGGGGAAAGGTGAGTAGGTGGGGGAAGAAACATTAAGTATGAAGCTGGGAGTGACAGGGAGAAGAGATAAATGGCTGAAGAAGGAATCTGATAGGAGAGGAGTGTGGACCATGGGGGAACGTTAAGGGGGATGTGTACCCCAGGAAGGGATGAGAGGAGAAAAGGGGATGTGAGAGTGGAACCAGAATGGAGAATGGTAGAAAGGGGAGGGGGCATAACTACTGGAACCTGGGGCAATCAGTGTTCATGCCGTCAGGTTAGACGCTCGGCAGCCGGACGACCACTTAGAGCAGAGTTAAGGAGGAATACTTTAGCTGGAAAGTAGGGACTCCATGGAATGTGGTGGAGGCCGAGTACGTGGTGTTACTCCTCCAACCGGGAAGTCATGTCATAGAGGCAATGGGGAGGCCATGGAGAGGCATGTTGGAATGAGAAAGGGAAGGGGAATTACAATCGGTGGCCAGCAGGAGATTCTGTCCATAAGACATAAGAGCAGGATGAGGCCATTCAGCCCATCCAGTCTGCTGCACCATTTCAGCTTGGCCGACCCGGATTCCACTCAACACCATGTTCCTGCTTTCTCGACATATCCTTTGATGTCTTAACCAATCAGGAACCTATCAATTTCCGCTTCAAAAATACCCTCGTACTTGGCCTCCAGCACATTCCACAGATTCACTACTCTCTGGCTAAAATATTCCTCTTTAACTCTGCTCTAGGTGGCCATGCCTTAATTTTGCCCTCAAATTGTTGATTCCCCCTCTTCAGAGGAAACATTATTTTCACATACAAATTAGCTAGTCCTTTCAACATGCTGGAGGTTACGATCAGATTTCCCCCGCATTCTTCTAAATTCCAGTAAGCTCAGGCCAAACACTGCCAAACTCTCCTCATATATAAACCCCATCATCCCTGAAATCATACTTGTGAAACCAGAATCATCCATTGTTTTCGATAGAGCAAACATACTGAACAACACAGGTCCCCAACAGGTCTCAGGTTTCGCGACTGAAGAGCAGACTGACGCCATCGGTGACCCTGACAAACTCACAGGCGAAGTGTCACTTCATCGGTTGGGGTCTGTTAGGATTCTTCAATGTTGGTGATTGAGGAGATGAACGGGAAAGTGTAGCAATTGCTGAGACACAATGGAGGTTAGAAGCAGAGATTGGAGAAACCTGTGTCAAACCTGAAGGGGCAATTAACAATTAGTGTCCAGGCTGAAGGGAGATTTAACAAGTGTTTGTAAGAATTACAGAGTCACAGGTAGAATAGACAATGGGTTTTGTTGTTCAGTGATTGAAATATCACTGACTAGGTGGCGTGTATTTATGCTGAGAGGGGCTATGTTGAAAGGAGATTTGCTGGGCAAGATTTATTGACCTATTGTGATGGGTGAATGAAATTCCCTTCCAGAGGTGCCCAAAATGGAAGGAGTCTGACCCTCCTACACATCTTCAATGGCTTCGTGATATTATGTCTTATTTAAATTTAGAAAAAGATCCGCTGCTCAGTCTTAAATTCGAAACAATCTTTTTATGATATCTGACGACCTTTCCTAAATTACTTTTCCAATTTATAAAGTATAACATTTTTTTTCTTTGGTATTTGGTAGGGGGTTGACTTTTTTATATAAAAAATTTATTTTATGATGTATGATCTATCTTTAAATTTTTGATTACACAGTGGTATACCTTTATGTGTTATGCTATAACATTTTGATCAATTTTATTACATTATATATATGTACGTACACAAGTTATGTTGAGATGTATCTATGTGTGGCACTCTGTAAATCTTGTTCTTTTTCTTCTGAATAAAAAATATTGTAAAAAGAAAGGAATGTTGTTCCACCCTTGGACTGGATAGAGCAAATCCAGCTGATTATATCAGTTCTTGTGAAATCTTCATCACCATCCACACCCTTATATCTATAAATCAAATCTACATTCCTTTCGTGACAATTCTGGGTAAAGTTATTATCAAAGCACGAATACATTACCACATACTTCGCGGAGATTCAAAACCTTTCAGCCGTTCAGAAGAAAAAGAAAAACACAACAGAATTTACTTAAAAATATGCAGGAAGAGACAAAGATGGAGAAACAACCAATGGTCTGGGAAAATAAAGTTCACAAATAAAAATAAAAAGACGAAGTGTAGGTTGTGGAATTAGTTGTGATTTGTTGCTGATTGAAATCATCCACACTGGTGCAGGAGCCTGATGGTTGTTGGATTACAACTGTTTCTGATAACAACTGTCAGACTAAAAGAGTCCAGTATCCCTCTCACCGATGTAGTGGTGAGAAGAGGGCATATCCTGAATGGTCATCGTCCTTCGTGAAGGATGCTGCTTCCTGGTGCCACTGGTCCATGTGAATGTATTCAATGGTGTGGAGAGGTTTGTCTGTGATGGAATGGGCTGTATCCACCTCTATCTCCACACTTCCTCTTCACTAGGCTATTTCAGTAACAATTACAGCAGGTCGTCCAGGAATATCATAAAGTGGAGCAAATTGATCAACAGGATTTGCAAATGGATGTGGGAGTTGGTTAAAAGTCTGAAAGTCTAAAATTGCAATTGTCACTGCACTCTTCAGGAAGGGAAGGAATCAACAGCTTGAGCTCAGTGTTGATGTTGGAGTCGATTAGTCAGGACGAGGTTTTGGGCTGTTGGAGACTCATGAGAAAATAGGCCAATGTCTGGACAGTTTCTGTAAGGGAGAATCTTGCCTGATAGATCTGTTGGAATTCGTTGAGGAAATAGCAAGCAAGAACACATGTCGAAAGCTGCCAAATGCTTATCATATGTTAACCCTTTCATATCCACAATCATCCTCGTGAACCCGGAATCAACCAGAAAGGACAAAAGTACTCAACAAAGCAGTGCCCCAATAGCTGTCAGGTCTGGTCACTGAGGAAGAGACTGGATACAGTCGGTGACCCCGACAAACTCACGGGCGGATTGTCATCTCCCCTGGGGGGACTCTTTGGGACCTTGAATATTGGTAGGTAAGGAGGTGAATTGTCATCTCCCCTGGGGGACTCTTTGGGACCTTGAATATTGGTAGGTAAGGAGGTGAATTGTCATCTCCCCTGGGGGGACTCTTTGGGACCTTGAATATTGGTAGGTAAGGAGGTGAATTGTCATCTCCCCTGGGGGGACTCCTTGGGACCTTGAATATTGGTAGGTAAGGAGGTGAATTGGCAGGTGTAACACTTGTTGAGACACGAGGTAGATAACAAGCAGAGATTGGACAAAAGTGTTATTTTCTCTGGAGCTGTGGAGGCTGAAGGATAATTTAACGAATGTTTGTAAGATTACAGAGTCACAGATAGAATAAGCAATTGGTTTTGTTGTCCCAGGAGTGAAATATCACAGACTAGGTGGTATGCATGTGCGCCAAGAGTGGTTAAGTTGAAAGGAGGTGTGCGGGGCAGTTTTTGTTGACACATTGTGGTGCCCTTCCAGGGCTGATACTCGAGGCAAATACAATGAAGAATACTCGAGAACAAATAGAAAGAGACTCTGAAGTATGTACATGAATGTGAAGAAAATGGACAAGTGGGGGCTTTGAGCTCACCAACTAAGTTTTCCTGACCTATGAAGGGTCAGGGAACAGGAAATATAAGACCAGTGAAAAAGGACTTTCTTCTGCAGGCCGCATGTTCCTCGTAGTCCCGTTTCCAACCTCACATCTGCGATAGTTGTTCTCCTACAGAGTTACACCCGCCTGCACACTTGAAGCGTCTGCTTTTATGCTCCTTTCTTACAATTCAATTCTTGTATTCCAGTGTTATTGGCTGTTGGTCATGTAGGCCAGTCCCGCACGGCACCTGGTTTTTCAGGGTCCATAAGAAGATTTCCTTGGGAGATGACAAATCCCAACTGGGGATGTGGAACCCACTCTTCTGTATTTTCACAGACAGGTGATTCCTGAACAGGTACTGAAGAACCAGACTTACATCTGTTACCTGCTCCCCATAAGCGTTTCAAAAGATCAGAAAGTCATCGAGGTGCACGAACACGAACTTGTCAAGCATTTCCCTCAGAATGCCATTAATAAATGTCTGAAAGACAACTGGATATTATCAATCAGCATTCATAATGATCTGTCGGGGCATTAAAAGCAGTCTTCCACTCGCCCCCTTAATGAATACAAATTAAATTAGAGGCATTCCTCAGGTTCAGTTTTATGAGAATAGTTGCCCCTTGCAGTGATTCAAACACTGTGTTAGTTATTGACAAGTGGGAGTGAGTCACACTGTTATTTTTGTTAAAGCCACTTTAATTAATGCAAGGTGTCAGACGCCCATCTTTCTGATCACACAAAGAACCCTGCTCCCGCTAGGGAAGTGCAGGATCTGAAAACCCTGCGGAAAGAGCCTCTTGAATATACTTGTCCTTGACCAGCATTTCGTGTCCTGAGGGAGAGAAGGAGTCGTTCATGCGCTGGGCAGGTCCCTAAATCGCACAGGGGGGTATTTCCACGTTGTCTCTTTCTGCACCTGAATCATTCCGTCTACTCACACTCACGTCCCAGTGGGATTTTGTACCGCTCGGTAAAATCGGAAGACATTCTTCCAAACGACAGAAAGAATCTGGAGCTAATTGTTTTAGTTGTTTTTGTTTGTGAAGAATGGATCTCTGTTGCACCTTATTCAATGTTAATGTACTGTTCACTTTCTCACACAGGGGGTCCTGAACCATATTCAATATTAAAATTCCGGCTCAACAACACCCTGTCCAATTGTATTTCTAAACCAGAACCCCTTACACACTAAACAAACTAAACCAACACACAGGCCGGTATCCAAGCAACAGTAAGGACTTGCAGCCGAAGCAGACAAACAGGTTTGGTAAAACAATGCCGAGGACTGTTGGGGGTTGGGCAGAACACTCCGGGAGGGGGAGGCACAGAATCCCAACTTTAAAGGGAGCCCGTCTGAGGGGCGAACAGCAGATTCTCTTGAGAAAGCGGCAGGACAGGTCGACACTGTGTTGTCTCTCCCAGTCCATAACAAATAACCCCACCACTGATAATGTTAAACTTTAAAATGGATTTAACGAGGAGGAAGAATCCAATAAAGACAAGTGACGGATCTGGACAATAAAGTGGTGTCGAAATCAAAGTGGCAGGGTCAAGGAAGGCGGTATCGGTAAACCTAGAGTGGTATTTTCCCCCTGCACGCATCATCACATTCTTATAACGAAGCTGGTAGGGGGTTGAAGAAAGCGTATGGTATTCGGACCTTCATTAGTCGGGGCATTTATCTGCAGAACTATGTTGCAGGTCTCGAAAAGTCTAGGTAGGCAACACTGAGAATTTTCTGTCAGTCCGGATCTCCTCCTGATAGGACAGACGTGGCAGTTTCTCGAGAGCGTGCATATAAAATTATTCTTTAGTTTTAGCTGTGTGCTGAATCACAATAAACTGGAACTTGAACCCGAAGCGGTCGGGGAGAGGCTGCTGGAATGTAAACATCCCTCACTGTAGACCAGCCAGCTCTACATTAACCCTCCTTCTCCCTCGGCAGATTCCTACACTTCTGAATGAGAAGATATTGGAAGATTCTGTACAAAACAAATGAAAGCACAACGGAATGTATTAAAAACGATGCAGGAAGAGACAGGGACGGACAAAACAAGCAATGTGCAGGGAAAATAAAAGGTGCAAATAAAAATAATATTGTAGACTCTGTGAAAGTGAGTCTGTCGGTTGTGGAATCAGTTGGTATTTGTTGCTTGGTTAAATTAACCACACTTCTTCAGGAGCCTGATGTCTGTAAGACAACAACTGGTCCTGAATCTGGTCGTGGAGACCAAGAAGTCTCCAGATGTAGTGGTGAGAAGAGGGCATATCCTGAATGCTGGGAGTCCTTTATGATGGATGCTGCTTTCTTGAGGCAGTGGTCCATCTGAATGTGTTCAATGGTGTGGAGAGGTTTGCCTGTGATGGACTAGACTCTGTCCTGAAGGAAATGGGGAGGAATTTCTTTATGAAGAGTGTGGTGAATCTGTGAAATTTCTCTTCACAGACGGCGGCGGAGGCCTCATCACTCGGTGTATTAAGGCAAAGGTTGATCGTTTCTGGATTGGTCAATGGGTGAAAATTATGGGAGAAGGCAGAAGGATGTGGTTGAGAGGGCTAATAAATTTGCCATGATGGAACGGCTGAGCCGAAGTAATGGAACAAATGACCTAATTCTGCTCTTTTGTCTTATGGTTTAGTGCTCTCATTGATTTTGGAAAACAATTACGGTATCTAACCCACTTTACTTGAGACACAGGCGCGGGGAAATGGAATTGTAGACACTGTAAGGAATGGTGTTGGTAGTAAACAGGAGGTTTGTGAAGTACTGTGGAAATGAGAAAGGTCCCTCATGCAGACCATAGCACACCAGGAGAACAGTGAAAGCTGATCTACCCGAGTATGAAGTTAGTACAGCTTTTACATTCCCATTTAACAAAATTACCAGGAAAGCTCCATTTTGATAGCAGAAAGAATTCATGAAGTAACAGTCTAGGTCCTGATGATTGAATAAAATGTTTATGCACAGGTCTAACAGTACAACAAATTCTCTATGACAACCAACTGGTGTGACTATAATGTCATTAATGGAGTTCCTGAAACTTGGGGGTCGTCACTGTTCCAACATAATGTTACCTGCACTTTGACATCACTCTAGTATTATTTATTTGAGCACGACAGCACAAAAGGCCATTCAGCCCGTCTAGTCCTTACTGAACTATTATTCCGCCTGGTCCCACCGACCTATACTGGACCATACCCCTGCTACACATGTAGTCATCCAAACCTCTCATCAATGTTCAAATTGATCTTCCGCTGGCAGCACATTCCACACACACCATACTCTCCGTGAAAAAATGCCATTAAATTGTTCACATTCCACACACACCACACTCTCAGTGAAGGAGTGCCTTTAAATTGTTCACATTTCAACCTTAAACTACCATCTCTAATATTGAATTTTTTGAGGATGTGACAAAGTGTATTGAAGTTAGAGCAGTGGATGGGTGTATTCAAAGAGTCAGGGGGCATGGGATGCAGGGAGACAAGGCTGTGTGGATACAGAATTGGCTTGTCTCCCAGAATTGGAGGGTGGATGTAGATAGAGGGTATTCTGCATAGAGGTCAGTGACATGTGGTGTTCTGCAGGGATCTGCACTGGACCATTGTTCTTTGCGATTTTTATTAACAGTCAAATACATACAAAATGCTGAAGGAACTCATCAGATCAGGCACCATCTATGGAGATGAATAATTAGTTAATGGTTCAAGGTCGAGACCCTTCTTGCAGACTGAAAAGGAAGGGGTCAGATGTGAAAATAAGAATGGCGTGGGTATGGAAGGTGCACAACTGGGCAGGGATTAGGTGAGTTGAACTGTGAGTGGTTGGGTGAAGGGAAATGAAGTAAGAAGTTGGGAGGTGATAGGGAGAAGAGGTAAACAGATGAAGAAGGAATCTGTTCGGGAGAGAAGCGTGGAATAGATGAATGAGAAGGTGGGGGGGGTGTGTACCAGAGGAAGGTGATGGAGATGTGAGGAGAAGACAGGAAGAGACAGGGGAGCTGCAATGGAGAATAGGAGAAGGCGGAGACGGGGAAAATTTCTCAGAAGTTGGGGAAGACAATGTTCATGCTGGAAGGTTGGAGGTTTGGCAGCCGGAGTGTGATGTTACTCTTCCAACTGGGGAGACCATGAACAGGCATGTTTTAATGACAATGGGGAATTACAGCAGATCAGGCAGCATCTATGGAGATGAATGATAAGTCTACGTTTCAGGTCGAGACCCTTCTTGCAGACTGGAAAGGAAGGAGGCAGAAGGGAGAATGAGAATGGTTTGGGAGGGGAAGGAATACAAGCAGACAGGTAATAGATAAGTGGGTGAAGGAAGAGAAATGAAGTAAGAAGATGGGAGGTGATAGGGAGAAGAGATAAACATCTGAAGAAGGAATCTGAGGGGAGAGGAGTGCGGACAATTGCAGAAACGTAAGGAGGAGAGGTATCTGAGGAAGGTGCTGGAGATGTGAGGAGAAGACAGGAGGCGAAAGGAAAGCCAAACTGGAGGAGGGGAGAATTTTCTGTAAGTTGGGGAAATCAATATTCATGCTGTAATGTAGGCAGCCGGAGTATGATGTTGCTCCTCCAACCGGGGAGTAGGGTCATCGTGGCAGAAGGGTAGTCCATGGACAGGCATGTTGGAATGGGAATGGGGTGTGGAATTACAATGGGTAGTCAACAGGAGATGCTGTCCATCAGACCGCATGACATAGGAGCAGCGTTAGGCCATTCAGTCCATCGAGGCTGCTCCGCCAGTCCTTCATGGCTGATCCCAAATCCCAATCAACTAAAATACGCCTGCTTGCTTGTCATATCCTTCGAGGTCCTGACCAGTCTGGAAATATCAATTTCCGCTTGAAATGTACCCATGGACTTGATCTCCACCACATTCCACAGATTTGTTACTTTGACTAAAAAGAAACAAATCTTCCTTCCCTCTGTTCTAAACGGTCTCCCCTCAATCTGGAAGCTCAGCCATTTAGTTCGGGATACCCCCACCACAGGAAACATCTCTCCGCATCCACCACGTTTCAACATTCGGTACGTTTCAGTGAGATACCCTGAATTCTTCTAAATTCCAGCTGCCAAACGCTCCTCATACGTATATCCCTTAATCATCCCCATGAACCCAGAATCATATGCCATGGTGAATATAGCAAAGTTACTGAACAAAATTTTCCCCAGTAGGTATCAGGTCTGGTCACTGCAGAGGAGACTGGAAAGAGTCCCTGTCCCCATCAATCTCACAGGTGACGGGTCACCTCTCCTGGGGGGTACTGTTTCTGACCTTGAATATTGCTGTGTGAGTAGGTGAATAGGCACTTGTAGCATATTGAGATCTGACGTTGATTATAAGCAGAGTTTGGCCAAACATGTTGTTTTCTCTGGAGTTGTGGAGGCTGAAGGGAGATTTAACAAATCTTTGTACGGTCACAGAGTTATAGAATAGACAACTGGCGTAGTTGTCCCAGGACTGAAATATCACAGACTAGCAGGCATGCATTTACACTGAGGGGAGTTAATCTGAATGGAAATATGCCGGGCAAGTTTTTGTTCACATATTTTGGTGGGTGCATGAAATGCCCTTCCAGGGCTGATACTCGAGGCAAGTATGACAGAGGGGATAAAGTCCCTTTTAAATAGGTGTTTGAATGAGCAG
This sequence comes from Hemitrygon akajei, assembly GCF_048418815.1. Classification (NCBI taxonomy): domain Eukaryota; kingdom Metazoa; phylum Chordata; class Chondrichthyes; order Myliobatiformes; family Dasyatidae; genus Hemitrygon; species Hemitrygon akajei. The sequence continues at coordinate 6,773,741 of NW_027331920.1, forward strand.
GGAATGGACAAGTGAGGGTATTATATCAGCCGATGGCATTAGTTTAGTGGGGCAATAAATGATACTTTAATGATATGTTTCTGGACTGCACTGCTCAGTGTTCAATGTTGATCAGAATGTTGTTCCACCCGGGGACTGGATACAGCAAATCCGGCTGATTATATCAGTTCTTGTGAAATCTTCATCACCATCCACACCCTCATAGCAATAAATCAAACCTACATACTTTCTTGACAGTTCCAAGCAAAGTTATTATCAAAACCCGCATACATTACCACATACCTCATGGGCAGATTCCATTTCTTGTAGCTGCTTAGAAGAAAAATAAACACAACAGGATTTAATAAACACAACGCAGGGAGAGTCAAAGATGGAGAAACATCCAACGTACAGGGATAATAAATTTGCAAATTAAAAAATATGACGATGAAATTGAGTTGTAAACTCCTTGAATGTGAGTCTGTAGGTTGTGGAACGAGTTGAGATTTGTTGGTGATTTAAGTTAGCCACAGTGGTTCAGGAGCCTGATGGTTGTAGGGGAACAACTGGTCCTGAACCTGGTGGCGTCGGACCATAAGGGTCCAGTATCCCTCTCCCAGATGTAGTGACGAGAAGAGGACATGTCCTGAATAGTGGGCTTTTGTCAGTGTTCTGTGGGAATGTATACCATGGTGTGAACGGGTTTGTCTGTGATGGACGGGGTTGTATCCACCCCTTTCTCTACACTTTCTCTTCAGTAGATTGCTTTAGTAAACATGACAGGAGGTCGTCCAGGAATACAATACCTCCCATCTGCGATAGTTAGTCATAAATATTCATTCTGACCTGTCGGGGTATTAAAAGCTGTCTTCCACTCATCCCCTTTATGAATGCGAATTCAGTCAGAAGAGTTCCTCAGGTTCAGTTTTGTGACAATAGTTGGAATAGTCCTGGTAAATTTCCCGGGATCATCATAGGTCAAAAACCTGGGAATGTCAGAGGCAGACTCGGAAACAGGGATTACAGTCTCGGGAACTCGGTGAGCTTCTGGGAGTCAGCCCAGGATGCTGCCATTGGACCATAACAGGACCATGCTATGAAAACCATGGATACCGTCAGGTATGATTGTCCTCAGGGGAAGAAATGAGGAGAGGTCTTTCGGTAACCTCAGGGTCCATCAAACATGACACATGCTTCCTGGTTCAAGATGTTGCTTGTCAGGAGCAGAGGCTCTCAAAGGGTAACCGAACTTAAAGGTTGGTACTCCTACTGGTCGGGTCACCCGCAGATCTAAAAAAATACCTGTGGAAACAAAGTCTATAAACGGCTGGAAGGGCCAGTTCCTTGGTTTCCAAGGCCAGGTTCACCAAAGACTGAGGGATGAGGAGGTATCTTCGAAACTGTCTCTATACTCCCTTTACCAACCAGTACACCTTTGGACTGTGGGAGGAGATCGGAGCAACCGGAGGAACCCACAGGGACACAGGGAGATTGTACAAACCCATTAAAGGCAGCGTCCTATCTGAAACCCTGTACTGTAAAGCATTGTCACCACTACGCTACCGTGCTGTCTCGTAAACCGGAGTACGGTCGAATGACAATTATACTTCAAAATGAACTTGAGGATTATCGACAGCAGCGCTATCACTTGGAAGGGGGTGTGCTTCCACTGTGTGATGCACCATCAATAACTCTCCAAGACGTGAGGCGAGATATTGGCTTTTATTGACTGGAAGAAAGAATAAGCAGTATTAACCACCATACTACATCCAGGCCTCAATCGCCTTTATACCGGGGTATGTGGGAGGAGCCACGGCCAGTGGGAGGAGCCACAGGAGCAGTCAGCAGGGGGGCGTGTCCAGACAGGTATATGTAGTTCACCACACTGTGTCTATTTTGTCCCTGAATCTCTCCGTCTACTCACACTCACGTCCCAGTGGGATTTTGTACCGCTCGGTAAAATCAGAAAACATTCTTCTAAACGACGCAAGGAATCTGGAGCAGATTGTTTTACTTTTTTTGTTTGTAAAGAATGAATCTCTGTTGGAGCGTGTTTAATGTTAATGTACTGTTCACTTTCTGACACGGGGTCCTGAAACAAAATCAATATTAAGATTCCGCCTCACCAACACCCGATCCAATTGTATTTCTAAACCCGAACCCCTTGCATACATTGAGCGGAATAAACAAACACACAGGCCGGTATCCCAGCAACAGTAAGCACTTGCAGCCGAAGCAGACAAACAGGTTTGGTAAAACAATGCCGAGACCTGTTGGGGGTTGGGCAGAACACTCCGGGAGGTGGGGGGGGGGGCACAGAAGCTCATGTTTACACGGAGCCCACCTGAGGGGGGGTTGGGCAGAACACTCCGGGGGGGGGGGGGAGGGAGGCACAGAAGCTCATGTTTACACAGAGCCCACCTGAGGGGGGTTGGGCAGAACACTCCGGGGGGGGGGGGGAGGGGACGGGGGAGGCACAGAAGCTCATGTTTACACGGAGCCCGTCTGAGGGGCGAAAAACAGATTTCCTTGACAGTGTGTAACTGTGGGGGCTCTCCCAGTCCCCCCCCCCCCCATACTGAGCATACACGTAACTTTAAACATTAAAATGGGTTTAACGAGGTGGAAGATCCCAATAAAAACATGTGGGATGCCTGGATAATGAAGACGTGAGCCAATTCAAAGTGGCAGGGTGAAGGGATACGGTTTATCCACTAGCAGGTCACAAACAAGGGGGATATTTCCCCGCTGCCGCATCGTCACATCCTTACCATGAAGCTGGTGGTGTGTTTCAGAATGCGTATGGTGTGTTGGCCATCAGTCGTGGCATTTTTCTCAAGAACCACGTTCCAGCTCTCCAAAATTCTAGTTAGACATCACTGAGAATTTTGTGTCGGGTCTCGTCTCCTCCTGATAGGAAAGACGTGGATGTCTTTCGAGAGGCATAGGAAATTTACCAGGGCATGTTTCGTTTTCTCTGTGTGCTGGTGTCCCACTGAATCACGACAAGCTTGAACTTGAACCTGAAGCGGTCGGGGAAAGGCTGCTGGAATGTAAACATCCCTTACTGCAGACCAGCCAGCTCTACATTAACCCTCCTCTTCCCGCGGCAGATTCCTACACTTCTGAATGTGAAGACATTTGAGGATTCTGTACAAAACCGGGCCCCAATGGTGACGCTGTGGATAAAATCTTCTGGAATGATGAGCTGGATTGTTGTTACATGTGAGACTGGCCACACTCAGGGTGGAAGGCTGATCATCCGCAGACATCCTACCATCGTGATGTAGGAGCCACTCAACATGTTTAAAAGATAAAAACACAAAGTAAAAAACAAATAAAAAAAATCTGAATCGCTGCTGCATGTCGGTTACTGGTTCATATCCGCTTTACCTGGGGAAAATCACTGTGAGAGGGCAGAAATGCGGGATCCACTGTCAGAGAGCCGCTGCTGACCGTGGTGAACATAGAATCATAGAACTGAAACAGACCATTCGGCCCATCTAATTGGTGCCGAACTACCATGCTGCCTAGACCCATCGACCCGGTACCCCTCTTATACATGTACCTATCCAGATTAATCTTAAACGTTGAAATCAAATCCGTTTCCACCACTTGCGCTGGTCACAAACCGAGTGGCCAAGTCCTGCTCCTATATATTATGGTCTATGGTCAGAGATCCCTCAAAGTAGCTGGTGAAGTTGTTAGACAAAAGACCATGTTACAAAGCATTAGGCCGTTTGGCCCATCGAATCTGTCCTGCCGTTCCTTCATGATTGATTTCTTCTCCTGTTGGATCTCTCTTCAATTTCTCATCCCACTGTTCTATAGGGAGTCAGACATAATGTGTGACCTTAATTCAAAGCTCAGAAATACTAAGGAAACCATATACAGAGCTGAGAAACAATGCTATTTCTAAGACCTGTAAGGCAAAGACATAAAAGATGGTGCTTCTTAAGTCTATTATTTTGATAATAAGATAAAAAGACTATTTAAAATATACTAATGAATTAATTAATAAATAGGCTAATGAACTCTTCCCGGGCTGCCAGCCAAGTACAGATATCGATTTTAACCGGTATTCGATGAGAACTCTGCCGGCTTCATCGGGGATGATGCAGGGGCAAATCTAGTCCAATGGACATGCCCAGGCATCATCATCTGGAGTCATTTCAGCTCACTTGCAGTGGCTGGCGTCTATCCACATACTTTTAACTTCTACCTGAACTGCTGAATGGCTAATCAACCGTGCTTGGTAAGGACCTTCCCACCGAGCTTCCAGGGATTCCTTATGCGGTTTCCTGACCAGGACCCAGTCGCCATGAATCAAGGTATGTCCTCCCGCTAATAGACCACTTCAAGCAGCAGAAACCGGCTGAGAATCAGACTGAACAGATCTGTCAGTTTTGCAAAATTGTCTACTAAACTATCTGACATAACATGTCTGTCAGCCTCTCTGAGATCGAGAGCTTCCTGTAGTGACAGAGGTCGTCCCGTCACCACCTCTAATTGCCTACATTTCGTTCTCATTGTTGGGGCTGTCCTGATGCTCCACTTCCTCAAACGGGGGCCATGGTACGTCTTCCTTGTGAGAGCTGGTCAGCCGTTGTTTGATGATGCCCATTTATTCCATCAACTTGTCTTGATCTCTCTGGTGGGTGTGGACAGTGAAAAGCCATTCAATATTCATCATTCAACATAATTATTGACAAACATTTCCAGTGAGATGTGTCTTTGGTTTAAAGTCAATGGACCACGGCCATCCCATCGAGGAATATATTCCTGAATGGGGGTTCTGACTGTGTGTGTGACAGTAGGTTTTCTTGCTGGGATGGCTTCTACCCATCCTGTAAATGTGTCTACTGCTGATAGATATGAATATCCTTGGCTCGTTGGTGAAGTGACGTCATCCACTTGCAGATGTAAAAATGCATCAGCTGGGCAGCAGAGTTTGGTTGAGGTAGCTTCCCCGGTGATCCAGGCCTGTTTTCTGTTTCATACATCTCTCAACTGTCAGTCGGGCTTGCATCATGAACTATGGATTTCACCTCCACTGGAAAAATCTGTCAATTACCTTTTGCACTCGAGTGTGTCCTCGGGAGTGGATTAGCCGAGCGAGATAAGGAAGCAGTTCAGCTGGCGCTACCAGACTATGAGTATTAACCCAGTCAGCGTCAGAAAAGTTTCTGTTATTCCCACTCTCTGTCTGCAGCCAATCAGCCAATGCTTTATCCATCTAGTATCATTCCTGAAATACCCTTCACTCTTATTTTCTTTAGCAGCCTCACCTTGTCAAAGGTTCTGAGAATCCAAGTGCACAATACCGACCACTTTTCCTGTCATGCTTTTTAAAGTCCTCAATGAAGTCAAACTGATTCGTCAGGCAAGGGTTTATCTTCAGGGAACTCTGCAGTCTCTGGCCTATTTTCTTATTTGGCTCCAAGTACCCCGAACCCTCATCCTTACTAATCGACTCCGACATCTTCCCAACCTCTGAGCTCAGCTACTCACTCCTTCCCTTCCTGAAGCATGGAGTGACATTTGCAATTTTAGACTTTCAGACATTTAATCCTAACTCCCTTTGCACATCACCATCAAATCTCAACTGATTCCTCAAATGACAGCCTCTACAACTCAATGTTATCGTCATTTTTGTTTTATTTGCACCCTTTATTTTCACTGCACATCAGTTGTTTCTCTATCTTCGTCTTTTCTTGTGTAGTTTTAATAAATTTGGTTGTGTTTTTTTCATACAGTATAAGCAGCAACAAGAAATTGATTCTCCATGAAGTATGTGATTTGATAATAAATTTACCTAGAACTGCTAAGAAAGGATTGTTGGCTTGATTTATTGCTAAAAGCGTTTGAATGATGATCACGGTTTCAAAAGAACAGATGCAATCAGCCAAATTTGCTATCTGCCAATATAATGTCCCCAATTGTCTATTCCCTGCACATTCATCTACCTATTTAAGAGCCTCTTGATCCCGCCTGCCATATTTGCCTCCAGTATCACTCCTGGAAGGACATTTCGTGCACCCACCACAGTGTGTCAACAAAAAATTGCCCCGCACACCTCCTTTCAACTTAAACCATCTCAGCTAAATGCTTGCCGCCCAGTCTGTGATATTTCAATCTTGGGACAACAAAACCAATTGTCTATTCTGTCTGTGACTCTGTAATCTTATAAACATTTGTTAAATCTTCCTTCAACCTCCACAGCTCCAGAGAATACAAGTTTGTCCAGTGTCTGCTTATAATCTACGTTGCGTCTCAACAATTGCTACACCTGCCCATTCACCTCCTCACATACCAATATTCTAGGTCCTAAACAATGCCCCCAGATGAGGTAACACTTCGCTTGTGAGTTTAACCAACTGTTCTCCGTCCCCTCTGCAGTGACCAGATCTGACCACTAGTCTTCTGACTACTTTTCTTCTTTCCGGGTGATTCCGTGTTCACGAGGATAATTCCGGGAACGAAGAAGTTAACGTATGAGGAGCGTTTGGCATTTGGGCCTGTACTCCCTGGAATTTAGGTGAATGCGGGGGGAGGGGGGGCGGTCATTGAAAACTACCGAGTGTTTGAAAAACTAAATAAGGTCGATGTTGAAAGAATTTTTCCTGTGTTGGGGGAACTACATGACAGAGCCTCAAAACTGAGGGTATTTTTTAGCCAGAGAATAATGGATCTGTGGAATGTGCTGGAGGTCAAGTCCGTGGGTAGATTTAAAGTGGAAGTTGACAGTTTCCTGTCTGCTCTGGACGTCAAAGCATATGGCGAAAAGATATGGAGTTGTTTGGGATCCGGAGTCAGCCATGCAGTGATAGTGGAACAGACTCGATGGGTTGAATGGCCTAATTCTTCTCCTACGTCATGTGAAGTCTTATGAAAAGCACCTCCTGTTGGCTGCTCATTGTAATTCCACTTCCATTCCCATTCCAACATGCCTGTCCATAGCCTTTCCTACCGCCACAATGAGATGACTCTCAGGTTGGAGGAGTAACATCATACCCTGGCTGCCTCCCGACCTTACAGCATGGACACAGATTTCCCAACTTCCAAGAATTTCTCACCCCCCCCCCCCCATTCTCCATGTTGGCTCCCCTCTCATCTCACCACATCTCCGGCAACTTTATCTGGTACCTCTCCTCCTTATCATTTTCCCATGGTCCACACTCCTCTTCCATCAGGTTCCTTCTTCAGCTGTTTATCTCTTCTCCCTATCACCTCCCAGTTTCCAACTTCACATCCTTTCCCCCAACCACTCACCTTTCCCCTCATCTATCACCTGCCCCCTTGAACTCCTTCCACTCCCACACCGCCCTTATTCTCCCTTCTGCCCCTTTCCTTTCTACTCTGCAAGAAGGGTCCCGACCTGAACCAGTAACTCATTATTCATCTCCAGAGATGCTGCCTGATCTGATGAGTTCCTCTAGCATTTTGTGTGTATTACACTGTTATATAAATAGGAAAGAGAAAATCCCTGCAGAGCACCACCTCCAGGCAGAATACTCTCTATCTGCAACCACACTCTACCTTCAATGGAGAAGACAATTCTGTATCTGCACAGTCCAGTGCAGATCCCTGCAGAACACCACATGTCACTGACCTCCAGGCAGAATACCCTCTATCTGCACCCACCCTCTACCTTCTATAGAGAAGACAATTCCGTATCCACACATCCCAGAGTGGATCCCTGCAGAACACCACATGTCACTGACCTCCAGGCAGAATACCCTCTATCTGAACCACTCTCTACCTTCTATGGAGAAGACAATTCCGTATCCACACATCCCGTGCCTCCTGACTCTGAATGAGCTTACCATGAGGAACTGATGCCCTGTTAATATCCATATACACCACATCCACTGCTCTAACTTCATCAATACACTTTATCACACCCTCAAGGAATTCAATACGATGTTTACGAAGATGTTACTGACACCAGAAGCTCTTGGTTATAGGGAAAAATTGAATGGGTTAATTTCAGTTCGAAGGAGAGGTGATTTGATAGGTGTGTATATTTTACGAGGGTATAGATAGGGTGGCTAAAATTTTCCAGTTAGCTTGGGTGAACTACATGTGGAGATGATCGGTTAAGGGTGAAAGGTGAAAATTTTAAGGGAACATTCTCACTGAGAGTGTGGTGGGTGTGTGGAACGAGCTGCCAGCAGAAGTTCAACATTGACTAGAGTTTTGGATGACTACATGTGTGGGAGAGTTCAGTACAGATCGGTGGGAGCAGGCAGAGTAATAGCTCGGCAAGGTCCAGACTGGCTAAATGGCCTGTTCTGTGTTGCAGTGTTTAAAAAAAAAGATGCTAATGTGAAGGGAAACTGCTGGCAAGGTCTAGAAGTAGAGACATGGATTGGAGCAGTGGCGACACCCAAGTTTCAGGAACTTCACTGATGATATTATAGTGTGTATCACTTGTTGTCATAGAGAACTGGCTTTGCTGTTAGACCTGTGCATCAGCATTTTATTCAGCCAACAGGACCTAGTCTGTTACTTCGTTAAGTCTTTCTGTAACCACCAACATTCTCGGTTGCCGGTGTCAAATTGCTGTTAGTGACATGATCATCATTGTGAGGTAAGTCTAGTGTCTGTAGTGTGTCCGTCTTGTTGGATGCAATTGACCCAGATTTGTTTTTCAGCTGAGCATCCAATATCTGGTCCACGTGCCGTCTCCATACAGGGTCTCCAGCATCCACTGGTCCTCTCGGTAATCACCTGCTAGGACCTTTTCTCCAATCTCGAAGTTCCGTGCCGATCTGCTGGAAACTGGCTCAACTGCACTTCCTCCATAGATCCGGTTTCAGGATGTCTCGGCAAGATCTCAGACTCCTGTGCATGAACATCATTGCAGGTGTTTGATTTGTCGTCGCATGGACTGAGTTCCAATGCACTAAAAAGAAAAAAGCTGTTCACCTTGTGCTTCAGACAAATGTCCTCCTTGTCCATAGTTTTGTTCGAATGCCTGGAGGTTTGGATAAAACTTTCAACAAACCCATTCATTTCTGTGTGGTGGTGAGCTGATTTGAAATATCTGATGCCATTTTCCTGCATGAATAGTCTAAACTCTTCTGACATCTCTTCTGGTCCATTGTCACACATAATTTGTTCACCATCAGCAACTTGTGGAGAAGGCAGTTGTCAGAGTGGAGGAAGAGCGGAGTGATCGAGTTCACTGGTATGACCTTCTGCCACTTCGAATGAGCATCCACATCAGCCAGAAACACGGAATCCATGAAAAGCCCAGCAAAGTCAATATGCACATCCATCCACAATGAAGACGGCCATTCCCACAATTGTAACGGTGCCTGTAGGGGTGCATTTTGAACTTCGTGGCATCCCAAACAGCTTTTGTCCAAGTCTTCAATCTATCTCCTATTCCTGGCCAACACACGTAGCTCCGGACGAGACTCTTCATCTTCACTGTATCCAGCTGTCTTTCGTGCAGAGTTTCTAATGCCCTGGTGCACAGTTTAGAGGGAAACACGGCACGAGGCACATCAGCGTTCTTTGACTTACCAACAGTTGGTCTCATCTCACTGAGAGCACTGGAAACATAGGGCTGCCTATGAGCTGGCCGTTCTTGCATGGTGATTTCATAGACTTCCGACAATGTTGTGTCATTCCTTGTTTCTCTTTCTGTTACTGAATGTATTACTGGAGTTGATACACCAATGAAGTCCCAAAACGTCGACTGCACTCTTTTCCATAGATGCTGCCTGGCCTGATGAGTTCCTCCAGCATTTTGTGTGTGTCGCTTGGACTTCCAGCATCTGCAGATTCTCTCGTTTTCCTTTAAAAAGGGAGCATGCCTTATGAAAAGGGAGCTTTGCATATGAGAATAGGGTTGAGTGAACACGGCCTTTCCTCCTTGGAGCGACGGAGGATGAGAGGTGACCTGATGGAGGTGTACAAGATTGTTATGGGTGATGAACAGACCTGATGGACAATGGGATGAAGAGTTAACCATCCCCCACTGAGAAACACGAACTATTACTGTTGCTTTGCTGACCATGAGAAAGAGAGATGGAAAAACAAGCAAGAACATCGGCGACAGGTAAGAGAGGGGGGAAATTGCTGATTAACCGTATTGTGACTCCTTTTTGAATTATTTACTGTTTCGCTGCAAGGACAATAGTTTGCTCATAAACATTCCTCAGCGGACTGAAGGAGTGGCCTTATTTGATGGACACAGTCATTCAGGAGAGATGGATAGCTGAGTCCCCGTGAGTAGGGATAAAAGACAGGTCTGGAGAGACACCCTCCAGACACACCAGTGGACACTGATTGAGTGTTGTAACCCACAAGAAAGGTGGGCGCTTCGGAGACCTAACCAGGAGGTCGGTCAGTAAAGCCCACAGTGTTAAAACAGGGCCGGTGGGGACTTGTGTGTGTGTGTGTCCACTCATGCCAGAGTGACGAGTCCACCACAGAAGAACGGTCTAGCAGAAGGACGGAGAGGTCATAACTGAATGACCACATCGATACGACGGATTAAGAAAGCAAAGGAAGGTTTGCCTGACTGTAGCTGTTACATCTCGCTCACTCGTTCTCGCTCTCTCTCTCTCTCCAACGATTACAATACAACAACCATAATTACATCAGCACTCATGAACTGAACTGAACTTTATACTTTTCTATGACAATTTATTTACCCCTAGACATCGCTAGAGCTTGTTTATTATTGATTATTATTATTCCTACACTTTTAGGTTTGTTACTGCTAACTTGTTTTATATGTATATTTGCATTATTGATATGGTCTTTGCTTATTTTTATTAATAAACACCTTTAGTTTGTTACCACCAGACTCCAACGAATTCTTCTTTCTCTGCTGGTTAGACACCCAGTTATGGGGTAGGTAACAAGATTATGAGAGTCATTTATCGTGTGGATAGTCAGAGTCTTTTTCCCCAGGGCTGAAATGGATAGCACGAGAGGGCATAGATTTAAGATGCTTGGAAGTAGGTACAGAGGAGATGTCAGGGGTAAATTTGTTTACGCAGATTGTGGTAAGTGCTTGGAATGGGCTGCCGGCGGCAGTGGTGGAGGCGGAAACAATAGGGTATTTTAAGAGACTCCTGGATGGGTATATCTAGCCTAGAAAAATAGAGGGCTATGGGTAAGCCTAGTTTGTTCTAAGGTAGGGACATGTTCGGAACAGCTTTGTGGGCCGAAGCGCTTGCATGGAGCTGTAGGTTTTCTGTGTTTCTATGTTACATACCTCGAGCAGACTAAGCAAACACACAGGCCGGTATCCTAGCAACAGTCAGGACTTGCAGCCGAAGCAGACAGACAGGTTTGGGAAAACAATGCCGAGCACTGTTGGGGGTTGGGCAGAACACTCCGGGACGGGGAGGCACAGAATCCCAACATTGAACAGAGCCCGTCTGAGGATCAAACAGCAGATTTCCTTCAGAAAGCCTCAGGACAGGGTGGCACTGTGTTGTCTCTCCCAGTTCATCAGTAATAACCCCACCAGCTGAACATACAGGTAACTTCAAACATTAAAATGAGGTTAATGAGGAGAAAGATCCCAATAACGACTCTTGGGGGACCTGGATAATGAAGACGTGTATCCACGAGGAGGTTGACAAACCTAGAGGGATATTCTCCCCGCTGCCCACATCATAACATCCTTACAATGTAGCTGGTCGGGTGTTTAAGAATGTGTATGGAGTTTTGGACTTCATTAGTCGGGACATTAATCTCAAGGGCCATGTGCCTGTACTTCCTTAGAAGGTTGGCGTCATTCAATGTTTGTAGTGAGATGCTGAAGATGTTCTATAGGTCAGTTGTGGAGAGCGCCCTCTTCTTTGTGGTGGCGTGTTGGGGAGGCAGCATTAAGAAGAGGGACGCCTCACGTCTTAATAAGCTGGTAAGGAAGGCGGGCTCTGTCGTGGGCAAAGTACCGGAGAGTATAACATCGGTAGCAGAGCGAAGGGCACTGAGTAGGCTACGGTCAATTATGGAAAACCCTGAACATCCTCTACATAGCACCATCCAGAGACAGAGAAGCAGTTTCAGCGACAGGTTGCTATCGATGCAATGCTCCTCAGACAGGATGAAGAGATCAATACTCCCCAATGCCATTCGGCTTTACAATTCAACCGCCAGGAGTAAGATAGGTTAAAGTGCCGGGGTTAGGACTCAATGTATTTAAGTAAACTACTTAAGAACTTTTTAAAAGCTATTATTAATGCTTTTTGAGAGGGTGATTTTAGATGCATATCATATTTTTACTGAGTTCTATCTATCTATCTATCTATCTATCTATCTATCTATCTATCTATCTATCTATCTATCTAGTTAGACAACACTGAGAGTTTTGTGTCAGTTCTGGTCTCCTCCTGATAGGAAAGTCGTGGAGGTTTTAGAGAGGGAGAGTAGGAAATTTACCCAGGGCATTGTTTTGTTTCAGCCAGTATGCGGGTGTATGGCTGAATCACGGCAAACTGGAACTTGAACTTGAAGCGGTCGGGGAAAGGCTGTAAACATCCCTCACCATAGACGAGCCAGTTCTACATTAACCCTCCATCTCCCTCGGCAGATTCCAACACTTCTGAATGTGAAGACGTTGGAGGATTCCCTCAAAGCAGCTGCACAGGTTGATAGAGCGAAAGGCCATGATAGAAAGGATCACAATGGGAACATTAGGCCCATCGAGTCTGCCTGCCATCCCACCATGACTGATTTCTTCTTCTGTGCACATTCTGTTTGATTTCTGATCCTCAGGGTTCTTCCGGGCCCGTGTCCGTATGTTGACGCAGTGGACAGAAGCTTCTGGAATGATGAGCTCGATTGATGTTACCTGTGAGACTGGCCACACTCAGGGGGGAGGACTGATCATCAGCAGATACCCTCCCATCGTGATGTAGGAACCACGAGCCATATTTAAATGACAAAAACACAAATTTCAAACAAACAAATGAAAATAGCCTAATCACAACGAATCATTGGTGACTGATTCCTACCCGCTTTACCATGGCCAAAGCAGCGTGAGGGAGAGAAATGCGGGACACACCGTTAAAGAGTTGCTTCTGACCGTGAACATAGAATTATAGAACCAAAAACAGGCCATTCATCCCACCTATCAGACGCCAAATACGGTGCTGCCTCGACCCATCGACCGAATGCGTCGCTCCCCAAATCCCAGCCCTCATTACCTGTGCAGATCACTCTGAAATGTGGAAACCGAAGCCGCATCCACCACTTGCGCTGGCATCCCGTTCCACACTCTCACCCCCTGAGTGAATGTTCCCACCTCACCTTCCCCTTCGGCACTTCAATGAAAAAACGTCTGAAATAGCCTCTCACATTTTTGCAAGAGCGACCAGCCCCATTTATTGGGCACCAGGACACACCATCTTTAATTATCCACAAAGTTCATTGAAGACTGCACCTACACTAGACCATGATGCACCCCACAATGTAGTTACAATCCTGTTACAAAATAAACATAATTATCTATCTGTATCCGGTATACAAACAACATATACACATTTACACATCCCCATCACGAGAGACATTGAATATTCCACCGTGTATGTTCGGAAAGGCACCACAAAGCCAACCCGGGCCTATCAACCTGGTTTAAAACACTTTATTAAAAATAACAGGGAAGACATTGAAGTGCGTACAGACAGCTGCACGTGTTGATAGACCGAAGGGCCATGAGATAAAGGAGCAAAATTAGAACATTAGGCCCTTCCAGTCTGCCTGCCATCCCATCATGACTGATTTCTTCTCCTGTGGAAACTCTGTTTAATTTCTGATCCTCAGAGTTCTTCCAGGAGTTAAAAATAACTAGTGACCATAATTTCAAAATTTTAGTTTATCTTGGAGTACAAACAAACATGCAAATCCTCAGCAAACTAAACTAAGAGCTGAGAACGATGGCAAGAAGTGTAAGGCAAAAAAGTCTGCGCTTCTGAAAAATCTATCCCTTCTATAATAAGATAAAGGAACTTACTTCGATGATGATGAATTTTTTAACAGGATAATAAATTCTCCTGCTTCCAGCCGGGTAAAGGTGTCAATTTTAACCGATGTTTCCATTACAAACTCTGCCATCTTCATCGGGGATGATGCCTGGGCATGTCTATTCCAGTGGTATATATATTTCCGTCAGCCGCCCCGATAAGACATGCCCAGGCGTCGTCCCTGACGAAGATGCAGAGTTTGGTATTGGCATGTTGATTGAAATAGACACCTGTACCCGGTTGGAAGCCTGAGAAGAGTTTAAATGTCATCTACGCCGGGAAATCACTGGGTCCTTTATTTTAAATTAATACGCTGCATAATTTCAGTAAATGTAGCACATGTGTAATGTGCTCGTCCTTAAACAAAGAAAAGTGAGAAAGGTGATATATCAGTATGGAGAGGCCACTGCACAGGATCGGAAAATGCTGCAGAAAGTTGTAAACTCAGCCAGCTCCTTCATGGGCACTGGACTCCACAGCATCCAGGACACATTCAAAAGATGATGCCACAAAAAGGTGGCATCTATCATTAAGGACCCCCATCACCCAGGACATGCCTTCTTCTAATTGCTACCATCAAGGAGGACGTACACGGGCCTGAAGAGCCACTCACTGTTTCAGGTACAGCTTTTTTTCCCTCTGCTATAAGATTTCTGAATGGACAACGAGCCCATGAACACTTGCTCTGTATTTTCCCTCTCTTTTGCACTACTTTTTAAATATAATGTTGTACATACTTGTTGTAATTTATACTTTTTATTACTATGTGTTGCAATGTACTGCTGTCACAAAACAACAAATTTCACACATATGCGGGTGATATTACACCTGATTCTGATACACAAACACACACAGCTGGGCTCAGACATACAACACTCCCACATTCCTCCCTTTGTGACACCCTGCTTGCTCCGTGGCCCCCGGTATGAAGCTCAAACTGTTGCAACACCTGCCCTTTAAATTCATGGCTGAGGCTGTGTTGTGTCTGTTCACTGTTTGAGTTCAATATTAAATGAAGAGCATTGAATGGGAAGGAAGGTTTGAATACAAGAATAAAGATCTCCTCTGAAGGTATATGGGGTCCTGGTGAGAGCGTACAATGGAACACTGTGTACAGGTCTGGTCTCCCTCCCGGAGAGTCAGTCTTTGGAATGAAGGGAATGAAGAGAAGGTTTCCCAGATTGATTTGGGGGAGGGAAGGATGAGGAGGTGTTCTTAGAGAGATTATATGGACAGGGTAGCGGTAGGTATGATGTTTCCCGGCTGTGGTTTGGAACCAGGGATCCAGACTCAAAATCAGGTCAGCTCAGCAGGACAGAGATGAGGAGAAAGTTTCTCACCCAGAGTGCGGTAAATATTTTTGAATTTTCCCCACAAGGTTTCTGAATTGAAAAGGCAAATTTGGTGTCTCAGCGATGTTGGGAACTTTGCATGAAAGTGGCGCTGAGGTGAAAGGTCAGGCATGTTCCGAATGGTGATGCATCCTCCTGTTTCTTATTTTCTAAAGCACAAGTTTGCCTTTGCAGTGAGAGCACCTCAGATCCATCAGCAGCCGCTGCAGTTATTTCATGTTCTCGTTATTTATTTCCCGAGAAAAAAATTTAAAAAACCAAACCGCTGGAGGAACTCAACGGGTCAGGCAGCAACTGCAGCGATCTGTGGAGGGAAGTGGACAATCGACATTTTGGGTTGAGACATTCCAGATGAAGGATCTCGACCAGGAAGGGCAACTATACATTTCTCACCACAATTCTTCCAGGATGATGTTTCTTACTGCAGGTTCCAGCATGTGCAGTCTCTTGGGCCTCTCTTTTCAGAACTTCTCCCTTTCAGTCCTGCCTCAGACTGAACCAGGCTCTTCTCTCCGGCTTCATTTCTGTTCTGCTTCTTCTTCAGCCCATCACGCCTACGGGTCGCCAACAGCAGCTCGCCAGAGACCCCAATCCAGGGCCTGGGTTGATCGGCCCTGTGGCTTCTTTTTTCACCACACGACTTCAATCGTCTTCCAAGGGGATGGTCCTTCTGATCCCGGGGATGGCCCTTCTGGTCCCGGGGATGGTCCTTCTGATCCCGGGGATGGTCCTTCTGATCCCGGGGATGTTCCTTCTGATCTCGGGGATGGTCTTTCTGATCCCGGGGATGGTCCTTCTGATCCCGGGGATGGTCTTTCTGATCCCGGGGATGGTCCTTCTGATCTCGGGGATGGTCCTTCTGATCCCAGGGATGGTCCTTCTGATCCCGGGGATGGTCCTTCTGATCCCGGGGATGGTCCTTCTGATCCCGCGGATGAGGCCTTTGGAGATTCAGTTGACGTTTCTGTCGCACTGTTTTTTTTTTCACAAGCCCAACCCTCCTCCTTTCGCAGCCGGGCTTAGGCAGTGCAGGGCTACGTTTTCTTTACTGTTCCCACCTGTTTAAAATTTTTCTGATCCCACCCTGATATGGAAATAGCCACATTTTTCTCCAATGAACACATCCATGCAGGGGATCAGCAGCTCCCCGAAAGTGAAAGCATTCTGAATCAGGAAAATGCTGGAGTTAACATGGCTTCGAAAGGACAGGCCGAGAGTTGGACCGAGGAGACAATTTGTCCCGTCTGCCTGGATTTCTTCACCGATCCGGTTATATTGGAGTGCGGACACAACTTCTGTCGCTCTTGTATCACACGGTGTTGGGAAAGGGAGCAGAGAAACTTCTGCCCGGAATGTAGAGAGGTGATTGCTGACCGCACCCTCAGGGTGAATCGGGCCTTAGCAAATCTGGCTGAAAAAGCTCGAAATCTAAACCTGAATCCGAAAGGGAAGGAAAGTAAACGTCACTGCGAGGAACATGAGGAAGAACTGAAGCTGTTTTGTGAAACGGACAAGACACTGATCTGTCTGATCTGTAGAGACGCGCAGGAACATAGAGAGCACCGCTTCATGCCGATTAAAGAAGCTGTTAAAATCTACAAGGTAAAATCAACCTGAATTCGAATCTGACCCCATCGTCAAGTGTATCTCCAAAGTCCGACCTACCGCAACACGAGCCTCTATATCCAACTTATCCTGACATCTTTCACCATCTCCAGCCGGATTCTACCACCAAACACATCTCTCCCTACACCCAGCCCACTCAGAATCGCTGTCTACGTCACTCCTTTATCCACTCGCTCCTCTCCCTCCTGGCACTGACACCTGCAAGCGGGACAAGTGCTACACCTGTCTCCTACCTGTCTCCTGCTGCTGTTATGTATTGAACCAGAGGTGATTAGGTAAAATAACCCTTAGGAGACAGTGCTCACAACAAGACTGAGCTCAACTTGAAATTTGATAGGAGAAAGTAAAGTCTGATGTTGTAGTATTTCACTGGAGTAAAGGAAATTACAGTGGTCTGAAAGAGGAATTGGCCAAAGCAAACTGGAAGAAGATGCTGGCAATGATGACAACAGAGCAGAAATGGTGTCAGTTTCTGGGAAAATGAGGAAGGTGCAGGATCGATGTATTCCAAAAATAAATAAATACTCAAATGGCAAAATAGTACAACTGTGGCAGATAAGGGAAGACAAGCTATTGTAAAGGCAAACGAGAGTGGCTACAACAAATCAAAATTTAGTAGGAAGACAGAGGATTCAGAAGCTTTAAATACCTACAGAGAGGAACTAAAATAATCATTGGGAGGAGAAGAATGAAATTTGAAACCAAGCTAGCAAACAATATCAAAGTGGATAGTAGAAGTTTTTTTTCCAAGTAGGTAAATAAAATAAAAGAGATGAGAGTGGTAATAGGATCGCTAGAAAATGAGGCTGGATATCCATTAACGGGGGACAAAGAGATGGCAGATGAGCTAAATGAGTACTTTGCACCAGTCTTCACCGTGGAAGACACTAGCACTGTGCCCGGTGTTGAAGAGTGTGAGGGAAGAGAAGTGAGCGCAGTTACTGTTACAAGGGAGAAGGTGCTCAAAAATCTGAAAGACCTAAATGTACATAAGTCACCCGGACCAGATGAACTGCACCCTAGTGTTCTGAAAGAGGTAGCAATAGGCATTCTGGAGGCACTTGAAATGATCTTTCAAAAATCATTTGTCTCTGGCATCTTGTCAGAGGACCTGAAAATTTCAACTGTCGCTGCAGTCTTTTAGTAAGGAGGAAGGCAGCAGAAAGGAAATTATAGACCACTTAGCTTCACCTCTGTGGTTTCGAAGATGTTGGGGTCAATTGTTAAGTATGCCCATATGGAATACTTCGTGACACAGGACAAGATAGGACAAAGTCAGTATGGTTTCCTCAAGGGAAAATCTTGCCTGACAAACCCGTTGGAATTCCTTGAGGAGTTACAAGTAGGATAAATGGGATGTAGTAGATCGGGGTGTCATTTTAGGTCACGGGCCGGATTGGGCAAAATGCAGCTTCATGCGGGCCGGATCAATCGGGCGCGTGCGAACGCAGCTTTCGTTGCCTCCGTTCTGTCTCTGCTATAACTACAAAGTGTTTCACTTCACAAATTCCGTTTCTTATGAAGAAGATCGCCGAGCAAGCACTATTTTTATGATTGGTATTAACTTACAGTCGTAGGCTACAAGAAAGTTGTGCTGAGGGAGAGAAGAAACGATGCTACGTTGGCTGAGATTGTGACACTCAATATTTCATAATGCATTTTGCTTACATGTCGCAGAGCATCAAACAGTATCACTCATTTTTCACTTGCTGCTTCCAGACACCTGACATCTGTTGGTCTTAACCAGCCTGTCAACATCAGGGACCAGTTTCTGGGCAGTTCCGATTTTCATAATGTCATTTAGATGTTTGTGTGTCAGCTGCGAGCGCAGTTTGGATTTGTTAATGTTCATTATGGAGAATGCCTGCTCACAGAGATATCTTGTCCCGACGATGCAAAGTATCTTTGAGGCAAAGTCTGTCATCTTGGGGTACATTGGTCCGAGGTATTGATAGAATGAGTCCAGACTCACAGTCTCAAATTTACATTTCAAAGCCGAGTTACACTGAATTTCAATTAGTTCCATTTGGAGTTCCTCCGGCACATCCGATGCTGCGGTGACGGCAAACGCCGAGCAAAATAGTGAGAATTCCTTCTCGAGCTGACTGAAGACTTGAAAATGATTCTGAAACTTACTTTCCAGCCGTGATATTTTGTCCTTATAGCTGTCCATGTTGTCATTATTACCATGAGTGACACACACAGACTGCAAAGAGGGGAAATGAGCTGGGTTGCTCCGGGATAGTTGCATCTCCCACAGGCTTAATTTAATTTGAAAGGCACAAATGCTGTCGTAATATTCCGTAACAAGTTTGTTTGGGCCTTGCATGTTAACATTAAGCACATTTAAGTGCTCTGTTATATCCACCAAAAATGCAAGATCGTGAAGCCAGTCTGGGTCATCGAACTCTGCCACTGGCTTCCCTTTCTCATTGATGAATAGTCAAATTTCCGCACGTAATTGAAAGAAAATGTTTGAGCACAACACCTCTGCTCAAACAGTAGACTTCAGTGTGGTAGGGTAGGCCATTTCCAATATTACTTCTGGTGCCAAGAGTCGCGAAGGTCGTGTTTAACACCCCCCACCCCCGTCGGCCGGTCTGCAAGAATATTCTCAATATTAAACCGGTCCACGGTACAAAACAGAGTGGGTACCCCTGGTGCTTATGCATTATTTCTACTTCCGGGTTGCAGTATTTTACTTCCAGTCTTTTCTGCCCCGGTGCGCATGCGTGTGACTAATCAATTTGGAGTCGATCTCGCCTTTTACTGAGGCCGAGGTAGTAGATGTTGGGCTTATAAAGGTTGGTGACCACTACCCTAGAAAATGACACCGGAGAGGAGAAATGTGACAAAGGACATGGCAGAGGTACTTATTTAATATTGTGTTTCAATCCTCACTGTGAATGATAACAGCTGTACGTCAGAAATGTGAGAGTGTCCGGGGAGAGAAATGAGTGCTGTTGCTAATACTAAGGAGAGAGTGCGTGGGACGATCGAAGGTCTGAAGGTACCTGGACCAGATGGACCACACCCCAGTGTTCGGAAAGAGTTAGCTGAAGAGAATATGGGGACATTAGTGATGATCTTTCAAGAATCACTAGATCATTCAAGATGACTGGAAATTGCAAAGGTCACTTCACTCTTTAAGAAGGCAGAGCAGCTGGGGAAAGAAAATTACAGGTGAGTTAGTCTGGATGTGGTGTGCTTGGGAAGATGTTAGAGTCCAGTGTTAAGGACGAGCTTTCGGGTACATGGAGACACATGATAAAATAGAGCAAAGACAACATGCCTTCCCTTAAGGGGAAATCTTGCCTGACAAATCTGTTGGAATTCTTTGAGGAACACAAAGCCAAGATAGACAAAGAATGATTTGGATGACAGAATTGTTGCCTTTTGTGGCCAAGCTTGCAGACGATATGAAGATAGGTGAAGGGGCAAGTAGTGCTGCAGAAGCTCGGAATCTGGGGAAGGACAGAGACAGATCAGGAAATGGGCAAATAAGTGATAGATGGATTATCGAGTAGGGAAATCGTGCATGCACTTTGGTAGAAGCAATAAAGGCATAGACAATTTTGTAAACAGGGAGAAAATTCAAAAATCAGAAGTGCAAAGGGACTTGGGTGTCGTTGTGCAGGATTCCCTGAAGGTTAACTTGCAATTTGTGTCAGTGGTAAGATCGGCAAACTCAATGTTTGCTTTCATTTTGGGAGGTTTAGAATACGAGAGCAAGGATGTAATGCTGAGGTTTTATAAGGCATTGTTCAGACCACACCTAGAGTATTGTCAGCAGTTTTGGGTCCCTTATATCGGAAAAAATGTGCTGGCATTGGAAAGGGTCCAGGAGGTTCACAAGAATGATTCTGGGAATGAAAGAGTTAACATATGAGACATATTTGTTGGTTCTGGGCCTGTACTCACTGGAGTTTAGAAGAATGGCTGATTTATTATCCCCCTCAACCCTATTCTCCCGCCTCCTCCCCATAACTTTTGAGACTCTGACTAATCAAGAAGTTTACGTATCAACTTGTGCTTTAAAGATCACACTTGAGAAAATCTGCGGATGCTGGTAATCCAAGCTACACAGGTCCTGATGAAGGTCTTGCCTGGTCTCCTGTCTGGAGAGAGTTGATGTCTGGAGGATGTGGGTGGGTCGAGGACCAGATGGCACAGCCTCCGACTGGAGGATGAAAATCTGCGGATGCTGGTAATCCAAGCTACACAGGTCCTGATGAAGGTCTCGCCTGGTCTCCTGTCTGGAGAGAGTTGATGTCTGGAGGATGTGGGTGGGTCGAGGACCAGATGACACAGCCTCCGACTGGAGGATGAAAATCTGCGGATGCTGGTAATCCAAGCTACACAGGTCCTGATGAAGGTCTTGCCTGGTCTCCTGTCTGGAGAGAGTTGATGTCTGGAGGATGTGGGTGGGTCGAGGACCAGATGACACAGCCTCCGACTGGAGGATGAAAATCTGCAGATGCTGGTAATCCAAGCTACACAGGTCCTGATGAAGGGTCTTGCCTGGTCTCCTGTCTGGAGAGAGTTGATGTCTGGAGGATGTGGGTGGGTCGAGGACCAGATGACACAGCCTCCGACTGGAGGATGCTCATTTAGAACAGAGATGAGGAGGAATTCCTTTCGCCAGAGAATAGTGAATCTGCAGCAGGCAGCTGCGGAGGACAAATAATTGTGTATACTTAAACTAGATTAACACACACAAAATGCTGGAGGAACTCAGCAGGCCAGGAAGCATCTATGGAAAAGAGCAGACAGTCAACGGCTTGGGCTGAAACCCTTCATCTGGACCAGTGTTGCTTAAGGATCTGTGCATTTCCATCCCATGTCCTAATGAGGGGTTGTGGGAAAGGGAACAAAGGAATACCCATCCCCCATCTTTGTTCCCCTCCAACTTCTTGTTATGTCTACTGTTACGTACTTGTGACACGTGACAGTGGTACCCTTGTCACGTGACTGGGGTTGAAGCTATACTGGACTTGAGGTAATGGTCTTGTGATGGAGTGACGTCATTTTCCCGCCAGTAGAGATCATGTGACAGGTTTTTTTTACAGGGTATAAGAGGAGGACCCCACCCTGTGGGGAGGGGCAGTTCGTGACTGGATTTGCCATGTTGACTTCATGCCACTGCGTGATTTAATGTGATGACGCAGTTTAGTTGAAAAATGAAGTTTTATCTAATGCCTAAAGTTTAGAAGGTCATTGCCAGCAGTTTCTTTACTGTGGAGAGTGAAGATAAAAGTTCGGGAGTTAAAGATCGAGGAGAATCAAATTTCGACAGTGGAATGGGTTCGACCTTGTGTGATCCTCATTCGGAAGGATTTCGTTGACTGTTCTCGTGTTAATCTCTGCGGGATAGCAGAAGATTGAGGACAGTGTGGAAGAAAAGGTCAGTGCCTTTAAACCGTTACGTTTCATAAAATTCTACGTGGGAAGAGATTGACTTTGGAGATTGAAGAAAAACGACGTGGAAGAGAATTTAAATCGCCTTAAAAAGTCTCTCCTTTTAAATGGACTGAGCATTTTGAACTTTTGGCATACCACTTTTAAAGAACTGTTATTGCAACATCGCTTTAAGAACTGTTTAAGCTGCCGCACAGCAGCTGTTTTCCAGTTACGTTAGTGTTTGTTTACTTTTGGGGGGTTTGTTTTCAGTGTTTAATAAACGTGTTATTTGTTATAAAAACCCTTGCCTAACTCACATATATTTATTGTTGCCTGAATACGTAACACTACACACACAGTTCACCCACAGGCTTTCCACCCCTCCCCCACCTGGTTCTGGTTCAATCACCCAGTCATCTCTCCCATACTGGTTCCCATTATCACCTCCTTTACTTCCCACTTCAACTTCCTTCAACTTCCCACTTCACACTCACAAATGAATGTGAACATTGAATGAAGGGCCTGTTCCTGTGCTGTACTGTTCTATGTTCTCTGTTCCCAGTTTCGAAGAATGGGAGTAGATCTCAGGGAAACACAAAATTCTTTCAGGGGTCAACAGGCAGGATACAGGGAGGATGTTTCCCCTGACTGAGGAGTCAAAGGTCAGGGGTCACTGTCCGTTTGGAATTATCAGCACGGGGGTGCGTACAGCATAGAAATGTTCCCTTTGACCCATCGCCTCTGTGCTGATCTATTTACCCATCTACATTCATCCCATTGGCCGGCATTAGGTCAGTCTCCCTCTGTGTCTTGCCTGTTGAAGTGTCTGTCCAAGTGTCTCTTAAACACAGAGGACTGGAGGCCTGTGACCTGCAGAGGTCGGTGCTGGGCCGGGTTGTTTGTCATTCATATTAATGAATTGTATGAGAACGTAGATGACACAGTTAGTAGGTTTGTGGGTGACACTAAAATTCATGGTATAGTACACCGGGCTCTTGATCAACTGTAGAGTTGGGTAGAGTGACAATGTTTTAAAATACATCATGCCAGGGACGTGGATAACAAAGGGGGAAAGGAATAATGGGCAAATGGGACCAGCTCATTAAAGCAAGCTGGTCGGCACGAACAAGTTGGGCCAAAGAGCCTCTGTGACCTCCTGTTTAAACCCATTCACTCACCCCCTTCCCATCTGAATCCACCCCTTTCCTGCACTCGTTTCTGCTGTCTCTCTCCCCTATTCATTTTTGTTCCTGAGGGAAGATGTCGATCTGAAACGTAGACTGTCCATCTCTCTCCACACATGCTGCCTGATCCGCTCGGTTCCCCCAGCATTTTGTGTCTGTTTGATCGGGAAATCTTTGCTCTCCGTCCAGCGGAAAGATATTGCACAGATATTAGTTGCCCACCCGCTTCCCTGGGAAGGTTGCCTGTCGGCAACCCGACTGCGCTGAAGGCCCACGGGCTTTCCACTGGTCCTGGGGACGCTTTACCCGAGTGTTCCCCCAATCTCTGGGGCAGCGCTGCCTGAGTCTCCCCACAATGCCCGGGGACTCTCTAATTCTCTGCTTCTCCCCCCAGTCTCTGTCACCCTGGATGTGGAAATGGCGAATCCGTGGATCGAGGTGTCTGAGGATCGGAAGAGTGTGAGATGTACCCGGACCCGGAGAGAGCTCCCTGACACCGGGAAGAGATTCACAAATCGGGCTTGTGTGCTGGGATCGGAGGGATTCACATCGGGGAGACATTACTGGGAGGTGGAGGTGACGGGGATTCGGGACTGGGGTCTGGGAGTCGCTGCAGGGTCTGTGGAGAGGAAGAGAGGGGTCGGACTGAGTCCGGGGACCGGATTCTGGGTCATTGGGCGGTATTATGACGTGTTACTTCGGAATTATGACATGATGAAAGTTCGTACCTCCCCTGAATCCCGTCTCGCTGCCGGTCCCATCCCCAGGAGGGTGGGAGTTTATCTCAGTTACGAGTCCGGGACAGTTTTATTTTACAACGCGGAGACCAAGTCCCATCTCCACACCTTCACTGGGAATAAATTCACGGGGAAACTTTATCCTTTCTTCGCGACTGGGGATGAAAACCAGTGGCTGAGAATCTGCTCCGGTTCCGCTCTGGGTCTGTAAACGGGTCGGGTCCTGGGACCGCGTCAGGAATAAGATCACTGTAAATGTAAATATGCGGAGAGTGAAATAATCATGAGATGAGAATTATCGATCCATTAATTTTAACTCGTTCATCGCGTCCAACAACAGAATAGAATAGGGTCCTGAGCTCCCCCGGGTCCTACAGTCCACCTGAACTGAGACAGGTTAAATGGGACAAGTGGGGGTGGTGTTGACCGGAAAAGACAGTGAAGATTGTTCATTAAGTTCATCTGCCATTTCTTTGTCCCCCATTACTACTTCACCAGCATCATTTTCCAGTGGTCCAGTATCAACTCTCATCTCCCTTTCACTCTTCATGTAACTGAAAACTAAGCTTTTAGTATCCTGATTTATATTATTGGCCAGTTTGCCCTCATATTTCGTCTTTACCATTCTTATGGCTTTTTTCATTGCTTTTTGTTGGATTTTAAGAGCATCCAAATAATCCAACATCCCACTCACCTTTGCTACCTTATATGCCATTTCCTTAGGCTTAACACAGTCCTCAACTTCCCTTGTCAGCGACAGATTCCTACCCCTGCCATTTGAGAACTTCTTCGGTGGGACATGTCTCTCCTGCTATTCCCACATCTGTCAGCCACCTCTGTTAAGCCATCATACCTAGAGTAACATCCCTATACAATTGGGACGTTACCATTATTATATGCCTTTGCCTGTTCAATACTGTGAATTAATTTAAAGTCAGTCCTATAACTTAATAAAGTTTTTATCTGAAAACTACCAACCCCTCAAAGATTGTACTGAAGACCGCATTTAATTTTTTTCACCCATATCTGCTTCACACTGAAATAGTATGTGTTTAAAAGTTTCATAATGACAAAATGTACACGACAGTGATATGAAGCAAGGTTAGCAGAGCTGGGACTTTTGTCTTTGGAGCGTAGAAGAATGAGAGGGGACTCGATAGAGGTCTACAAGATTATGAGAGGCATAGATAGGGTGGATAGTCAGTACCTGTTTCCCAGGGCACCAATAGCAAACACCAGAGGGCATAGGTACAAGATTAAGGGATGGAAGTTTAGGGGAGACATCAGGGGTACGTTTTTTCCACAGAGGGTTGTGAGTGCCTGGAATGACTTGCCAGGGATGGTGATGGAGGCTAAAACATTAGGGGTATTTAAGAACCTCTTGGACAGGCACATGGATGAAAGAAAATTAGAGGGTTATGGGGTAGTGTGGGTTTAGTACTTTTTTAAGGATTATATGGGTTGGCACAACATAGAGGGCTGAAGGGCCTGTTCTGTGCTGTCGTGTTCTATGGTTCTATGGTCCTATGACACAGAATGAAGTTTTCTAATTAGATACAAGGTATAATTAAGCATAGTGTTGGCAATTCTAAGTCGTGTCAATATCATTCCTTCCCTTCCTGTTTTAAGCCCTTCTTCCATAAACCCAACTTGTTTATGTATTCTGTAAAGGCATCAGTCCTTATGTCAATTTTCCTACAGATCTTGCCATAAGTCCTGAATTCTTAACCCTACCATCCCCTTAGCTTCTGATTTGCGAAGTGGAATGTCTATATCCACAGTTGAACTTCTAACAATTTTTGTTGCTAAACAGTCAACCCCATCATTTCCCTCAACAGTGCGATGTGCAGGGCCCATAAGGTGCAGACATATGAACCGAACTTTGTATATGAAATAATGCCTGATGAGTTTCCAACAGTGAATCTGACCTACTGCTAGAATGTCCTGTTTTAAGGCTCATCAAAACCGAAAGAGAATCTGAACAAATTACAAGTTTGCAAGGACCAATTTCCTCCACACACTGTAACCCTAAAATCAAAGCAAAGAATTCTGCTCCATAGACCCACAAATGGCTGGTAAGTGATTTCTTTATCATTACCTGCAACTCAGGCACACACAAAAAATGAAAACAGACGCACCAACATTCCCAGTTAAATTATTTTTTAAACCATCTGTAAAAATGCTGACCGTATGATAATAACTTTCATTAATATAATCATGAACCAACAGACTCTCAGGCAGAACAGAATCCAGTTGTGTAACCTAAAATTAACTACAGTCATTGGAAAAAACAACAAAGTGGGGTTACCGAGAAAGCTACAGTGGAACATATTGTATCATCCAATACACCCATATTCCCAGCGTGATAAGAACCCAGCCACCCAGAACTGAAAGCATTCTTCTTGTGATGTTCCCAACCACCCTTTAGCACAGGATGTTCAATCCAATTTGTTAACATCAACTTCCACCTCTGTCCCTGTAAGGGCAATTGTCCCATTTCAACCAGTAAAGCCGAAACAGGGGACGACCTGACTTAACCACAACACAATCTTAAAGCACAAAATGTATCACACCCAAACATCATAAAGTTGAAGAGGAAGGTGATCTATAAACCACAAACATAATCAAGAACAGATCCAATTAAACAAACGAGATTGGTCAACAAATATTTTCATGTAACACCCCAGAATACTCACAGAGATAACGAAGAGTATTTAATGTTTCTTTACATTTATCAATTATTTTCTGATTGGGTGCTTCCATTTCAGCTTATTATCCGTCCACATGTCTGGAAATCTTACCACTGACACCTTTTAAGGAGTTTGACCATATCATTTCCAATCAAGTATAGGTCCATTAATCCTGTCTGTAAAGCACATAACTTGTGTTTTTGCTACTGAAAGCTTAAATCCCATCTAGTCGCCGACTGTTCGACCTTATTAATTGCTAAAGCATCCTATATACAGTAAAAGTGAAATTTCTACCTCTAATCCATAAACCTCCATCATCTGCATATAGTGATTTACACACTCCAAACCCTATCTCAGAGAAAAATATTATTAATTATAATATAAAATAATAAATACTGCCTGTGGGATCCCAGTCTCAATCTCATAACAACCTGAATATAACTTTCCCACCCATACCTGACACAAAACGTTCAATTAAAACAACTCAAAGTTAGTTAATCACCCCTCCATCCTCATTTCCACAATTTCATAAAAATTCATTCCTTCCATAAATACCATCTGCCTTTTGAATAGTAAAAATACTGCAGTTACAACATCTATATTTAACTGGCTTTACTAATACCATCTTCCAAATATAAAAATGAATTCAATGTCATACTTGCCCATCCAGACCTTTACAAGACGTACAAATAGAAACAATCAGAAAAAATTGTACAATAGCCCTCTCAATTGCATTTCCAAAAATTAATCAAAAGTCCATCCTTCAATAAATATTATTTGCCTTTTCAATATCAAAAATATTGCTATTACTACATCTTTAACTATACTTTCCTAATATGATCTTCCAAACCCAAACTGATTCCAATGTTATTTAAGGCAGAGATTGCTAGGTATCTGAGTAGCCAGGGTATCAAAGGTTATGGTGGAAGGTGGGGGAGTGGGACTAAATGGGAGAATGGATCAGCTCATGATAAAATGGCAGAGCAGTCTCCATAGGCCAAATGACCGACTTCTGCTCCTGTGTCTTATGGTCTTATTCTACCGTTCCAAATTCCCCTCTGATAAAATGTGAAGTTACCTCTTTTATCGAAAATATAATTCAAACACTCGATTACCATACATTCCACAAGTTTACATAAATGAGACTTAAATGATATTGGCCTACAAGAAGGAGGATCAGACGGGGAGATCCAGGTTTTAGAATGGGAACTAATACAACCATTTTCCATGAGAAAAGTAGATGGCCAAACCTCCAAATACGATTCAGAAAGTTAATATTTTCACAAAAGAAAATTACGTACATACCTGTTGAATCAAGATTTTTTACAAGTTCATGATACATTTTATTCCCATTCACAACACTATACTCTGCCCCTTTCCTTATAAAACTGACAACACCACCACTCTACCAACTAACCTGTCAAGCCAAACGACAATATAATCCTGCACAGGAATAAAACTTAAAATGTGGAGGTTTCCTGAACAGATATAACATCGGAATAATCTGACAAATCAGAAATAAACTGTGAGCAATAATCAGGCTTCTTGCATTTTACTTCAATATTTCAATCCCATTACATATCTTCACAAGTAGACTGGGATGTAGAAACCCCCACAAATCAGAGCTTTACTTACAACTTCCGACATAACACCAGTTACACCAAGATACCTTTCTGCAGCTTTC
Source organism: Hemitrygon akajei (assembly GCF_048418815.1). Classification (NCBI taxonomy): domain Eukaryota; kingdom Metazoa; phylum Chordata; class Chondrichthyes; order Myliobatiformes; family Dasyatidae; genus Hemitrygon; species Hemitrygon akajei. The sequence goes on from NW_027331920.1 coordinate 6,802,390, forward strand.
ACAATAATTTTAATTTCCTCAGTAGGGTGAGATGTCTGATCAGTACAATTCACCACATCGGTTATAAACATCACAAACTTCATTTTATCCAGCAGTGAAGTATCTTTGGTGCGAGAACTGTGATGCCGGCATATATCCACTGACGTCACAGTCTGTTCTCTGAGTGGGATCACTTTATCCAGTTTACCTGCTCTGCTTGCTGTACTTGTCCTTGAACTGGCCCTTCTGCTCACTGTGTTGTTCTGAACCAATTGAACTGGTCATTTCATGCCTTACTAAACCAATCCCTTCTGACTACACAAGGAACACATCCCTCCAATCTACTCACATTCACGTGGTATCTAATAGCGTCTTTCGCATCTGCCTCCACCACCACCCGATATTCACTCCAGACACCCACCACTATGGGAATGAAAAACAAAACTTGAAACGCAAATCTCCTTTAAACATCCTGAGTCAGGTTTTTAACATCATTGTCTTTTCTAATTGTTTTTTTCCAACAGCAGCTATGCAGAGAAAAGATAGGAAATTACACTAAATTACAAAATACTTCAATAGTGCAAAAAGGACCAATGAGAGTGTGTTCCCCCTTTCTCCTGAAGTGCATTCCCTCTGGCATTGGACATTTCCTCCTTAGAGAAAAAATCCCGGCTGTCCACTCTGTCTGTGTCTCTCACATTCCTGTAAACGTCTGTCAGACCTCCCTCAGCCTCTGCCACTCCGGAGAAAATTACCCGAGATTGTCCGGTCTCACTTTATCCAGGCAGCATCCTGTTAAGCCTCTTCCACTCACCATCCAAAACCTCCGTATTATTCCTGTCTTTGAATGCAATTCTCCAGATGTGATTAAACTAGAGATTTATACAACTGCAACATAACTGCCTGACAATGGAACCACTATCTGGGAGTTATGAACTCGGATTCCAAGATCCCCCTGTAGATCAACACAGTCCAATCTCGCCCCATGAATATAACAGCAACGAGATAATGCTGAGGCTTTATAAGCCACGAGTCAGGCCACACTTGGAGTATTGTCAACAGTGATGGGCCCCACATCTCAGACAGGATGTGTTGTCATTGGAGAGAGTCCAGAGGAGGTTCAGAAAGATGATTTTGGGAATGAAGGGGTTAAAATATGAGCAGCACTTGGCAGCTTTGACCCTGTGCCCACTGGAACTCAGAAAAATGCAGGGGCATCTCATTGAAACCTACCGAATGTTGAAAGGACTGGATAAGGTGGATGTGGAGAAGGTATTTCCTGTGGTGGGGCACAGCCACAAAGTTGAGGGGCCACCTTTTCAAACAGAGGTAAGCAGCTTATTTTTTGTTATTAGCCAAGGTGTATTGGATCTGTGGAATTCTCTGCCACAGACTGCGGTGGAGACCGAGTGTGTGGGTATATTCAAGGCGGAAGTTGATCGTTTCCTGATCTGTCAGGGTATCAAAGGATATGGCGGGAGGTCAGATATCTGGAATTGAGTGCGATCTGGGATCAGCCATGATGGAAAGGTGCTGACTCAATGGGCTGAATGGCCTAATTCTGTTCCTATGCCTTATGGACTTATGAACACAAGCCCCCTCAATCATGATGAATCTCCTCTGCACTCTTCCAGCACAAAACATCCTTTGTACAGAATGCTAATCGGAACTGAATGCAACTTTTCAAGAACGTTGTCAAGTCAGGCAGCATCTGTTGAGAGGAATAGCGTCGATGGTTGGGGCAGAAACCCTCCCTTATGGCACTAACACAGGCCCTTCGGCCCAACCTTTCCATGCTGTCCTCCTGTCCATTTAAACTAATCCCTCTGCCTGCCTTTGACACAGAACACAGAGATCTACAGCACATTACAGGCTCTTCAGCCCACAATGTTGTACCGACCATGTAACCTACTCTAGAGACTGCCTAGGATTTCCTGATCCTCTATGTTTCTAAGCTCCATGAACCTATCTGAGAATCTCTTAAAATATCCTATTGTATCCACCTCCACCACCGTGGCAGATAGAGTTCAACCTGGAGAAGCGTGAGATGGTACACTTTGGAAGGACAAACTCCAAGGCAGAGTACAAAGTAAATGGCAGGATACTTGGAAGTGTGGTGGAGCAGAGGGATCTGGGGCTACATGTCCACAGATCCCTGAAAGTTGCCTCACAGGTAGACAGAGTAGTTAAGAAAGCTTATGGGGTGTTAGCTTTCATAAGTCGAAGGATAGAGTTTAAGAGTCGCGATGTAATGATGCACCTCTCTGAAACTCTGGTTAGGCCACACTTGGAGTACTGTGTCCAGTTCTGGTCACCTCACTATAGGAAGGATGTGGAAGCATTGGAAAGGGTACAGATGAGATTTACCAGAATGCTGCCTGATTTAGAGAGTATGGATTATGATCAGAGATTAAGGGAGCTAGGGCTTTACTCTCTGGAGAGAAGGAGGATGAGAGGAGAAATGATAGAAGTATAGTTGATATTATGGGGAATAGATAGAGTGGACAGCCAGCGCCTCTTCCCCAGGGCACCACTGCTCAATACAAGAGGACATGGCTTTAAGGTAAGGGGAGGGAAGTTCAAGGGGGATATTAGAGGAAGATTTTATACTCAGAGAGTGGTTGGTGCGTGGAATGCACTGCCCGAGTCAGTGGTGAAGGCAGATACACTAGTGAAGTTTAAGAGACTACCAGACAGGTATATGGAGGAATTTAAGCTTTGGGAGGCAGAGTTTAAGGGTCGGCACTACATTGTGGGCCGAAGGGCCTGTACTGTGCTGTATTGTTCTATGTTCTATCTATTTCTCGTTGGAATATCTCTTTTAATTTAATTTTTTATTGAAGGCACGACACAGTGCAGAAAATCCATTACATTTTCCTCCATTTTGCTTTTATACCTTACCCCTGAACAACACTACAACGTCATCAGTGGGGCCTTCTGGGAGTTGCAGTCATTTTTCCTCGCTCGCTCCCTGTCGAAGCTTGTTTCGTCAGCCACCACAGACGTCACCGAAACAGACCCACCGAGGCGCGAAGGGGAATCACACTCGTCCTTGTGGACGCCGAGGCCGGCGACACCGACAGAAGCTACTTGTTAATCTCCGCCATGGCGATGGAGCGGAAGAGGAGGGGCTGATCATGGGCCGATTTTCACCAGCCTATCGTGGCTCAGACGTAACACTGACCCCTGCTGTCATTGGCTGTGGTGCCTGTCGCTCAAATGGGAACTCAGAGGGTGATTAGTCTATGTGAACGTCAGTCAGCCTTCCTGGCTTTGTGAGATTGGATTTGGATTTATAACGGGACAGGAAGCAAATTGGAAGAAATGTGAGTTTTTATGTGATGGTGCATCAGTCTCCGAGTTACATTATTAACAATAAAAGGGCAAAGGCCGTGGTGAGGAAGGAGGTTATTTACTGGGGGTTATATGGAGATAATATTGGAAGGGATATCAAACTTGGAATTGTTTGGGATATGATTTAGAAAATGGGGGGATTTGTGGGGATCATAATATTCTAGTGTTGATTAGTGAGGGCAAAATGATTGTTACTGAAACCGGGAAGGTTGTGTTACTGGCTGGATCATTTGTTGAGATTCATAATCAGTATAATTTAAGTGAATAAGTTAAGCAATATGTTAAGGGATATGTTTTTCAGTGGTGGAATGATGTGCTGGAAGTCAGCTGTAGCAATGATAGTATCACTGATGAAGAGATTTCTTTGTATGGATTTAAGAAGTCTATTAATAATGCAGGTCAGGTGTCCCCAGGAAAGTGTGATATTTGAAATTGTAATTGTATATAATTCACTTTTGTGAAAATATTAAATGTTTGAATTGAGCATCTACTTTCCTCATGGAAAATTGAAATTGTAGTGCCTATTCTAAAACCTGGCAGATCCCCATTTGATCCTTCTAGTTAAGGGCCTATATCGTGAATGTCTCATTTATGTAAACTTATGGAATGTATGGTAATCAAGCGCTTGAGTTATATTTTGGAAAGAGTGGTGATAAAGTGTTTTATTAGAGTGGATTTTGGAAGGGTGAAATGACATTAGATTGAGTTTTAGGTTTGGAAGATTATATTTGGAAAACACAATTAAATAAAGATGTTGTAATAGCAGTATTTCTTGATGCTGAAAAGGGAAATGATATGGAAGAAAGGACTTTTGATTAAATTAGGAATGAGGGGGACATTGTATAATTTTTCTGAGTTTTTTTTGGATGGACTGTCCAAGTACCTGTCGGCATGTTATGTTTGTGTTTCTATGAGATAGAGAATGGGATCCCCCAAGGCAGTATTTGTAGCCCTTCATTATTTAATATTATGATTAATTATATTTTCTCTGAGATGGGAAAATGGGATACCTGGGTAAATCACAATATACAGATGATGTAGCTTTATAGATTAGAGGTATTAATTGCAATTTACAATTAATAGGTAAAACTGTGGGCAGATTGATGAGGATTTTAAGCTTTCCGTCGTTAAAACACATTACGTGGTTTGCAAACAGCATTAATAGACTTGCACTTGATTTTAACTTACATGATTAATGTCTTGAGGAAGTATCAGTGGTAAGATTTCTCAGTATGTGGATGGATAATAAGCTGACGTGGAAGTACCTATCGGTAAAATAATTGATAAATGTAAAGGAGCTTTAAATCTCCTCAGACATCCATGTGGGTATTCTTGGGTGCAACATTGAAAATCTTTGTTGACCAATTATATTTGTTTAATTTGATCTGTTCTTGATTATGTCTGTGTGGCTTGTGGATCAGCTTCATCTTCAAATTTAAAATGTTTGTATGTGATACAATTACAGACTTTAAGATTGTGTTCTGGTGCGGTAATGTTGTCTCCTGTTTTGGCTTTACTGATTGCAATGGGACAATTGCCCTCAAAGTAACAGAGGTTCAAGTTGATGTCAACATACTGGATTAATTTGCCGGGCAAGGAAATTATCATCCTGTTAAAGGTGTGCTGGAGGACGGTTGGGGAAATCACAAGAAGAGTGTTTTTTGTTCTGAGTGGCTGGGTTCTTACCACGCTGGGAATACGGGTGTATTTGATGATACAATATGTCCCACTGTAGCTTTCTCTGTAGCCCCACCTTGTTTTTTCCAATGACTTCAGTTGATTTTAGGTTACACGATTGGATTCGGTTCTGCCTGAGAGTTTGTTGATTCATCAGTATATTAATGAAAGTTATTATCATACAGTAACCATTTTTACAGATATATCAAAAGATAAGTTAACTGGGGATGTTGGTGTGGCTGTTTTTGTGTGCCTGAATTGCAGGTAATGATAAAGAAATGACTTATAGCCATTTATCAGCATCGGAAGCAGAATTCTTTCCCAACAGTATAGGCTTACAGTGGGTGCAGGCAATTGGTCCTTATAATTTGCTTAGAATACATTTCGGTTTTGATGATTCTTAAACAGGTCATTCTGGCAGTAGGTCAGATTGACTGTTAGAAACTTGTCAAACGGTATTTCATATATAAAGTTTGATTTATATGTCTGCACATTACGGGCCCTGCACATCACACTGTTGAGGGAAATGATGATATTGACTGTTTAGCACCAAAAGCTGTTAAATGTTAAGCTGTGGATATAGACCTTCCACTTAGCAAATTAGAAGCTAAAGGGTTGGTAGTGTTAAGAATTAGGGGCTTATGGCAAGACGTAGGATAATGGACATAAGGACAGACACCTTTACAGAATACATAAACCTGTTGGGTTTATAGAAGAAGGGCTTAAAACAAGGGAAGGAATGATATTGACATGACATAGAAATGTCCACACTATGCTTAATTATGCCTTGTAACTAATTGAAAAACTTCATTCTGTGTCGTGTACATTTTGTCATTATGAAACTGTCGAAACACATACTATTTCAATGTGAAGCGTACAAGGCTGAAGAAAAATCAAATGCAGTCTTCAGCACAATCTTTGCGAGGGTAGATAGTTTTCAGATTAAAAACTATTAAATTATGGGACTGACTTTAAATCAATTCACAGTTTGAGCTGGAAAAGGCATGTAATAATTGTGTTAAACCGAAGGAAATGACATATAGGGTAGCAAAGGTGAGTGGGATTTTTGATTATTGGGATGCTCTTAAAATCCAACAAAAGGCAACGAAAAAAGCCATAAGAATGGTCAAGACGAAATATGAGGGCAAACTGGCCAATAATATAAATCAGGATACTAAGTTTAGTTTTCAGTTCCATGAAGAGTGAAAGGGAGATGAGAGTTCATACTGGACCACTGGAAAATGATGCTGGTGAAGTAGTAATGGGGGACAAAGAAATGGCAGATGAACTGAATGAACAATCTTTTCCGGTCAGCACCGCCCCCACTTGTCCCACTTACCCTGTCTCATACGGGTGAACTTCAGGACCCGGGGGAACTCAGGACCCGCCGCCCGCAGCTGCTGCTGAATCCCCGGTGTTTCTGTTCGGTTGACGGATGTGGTGAACGAGTTAAAATTAATCGATCGACAATTCTCATGTCGTGTTTATTTCACTCCATAGAACCATAGAACACTACAGCACAGAAAACAGGCCATTTGGCGCTTCTAGTCTGTGCAGAAACTTTATTCCGCTCGTCCCATTGACCTGCACCCACTCCGTAACCCTCAAGACCTCTCCCATCCAGGTATCTATCCAATTTATTCTTAAAACTTAAGAGTGAGCCCGCATTTACCACATCAGATGGCAGCTCGTTCCACACTCCCACCACTCTCTGAGTGAAGAAGTTCCTCCTAATGTTCCCCCTAAAGCTTTCCCCTTTCACCCTAAAACCATGTCCTCTCGTATTTATCGTTCCTAATCTAAATGGAAAGAACCTACTCGCATTTACTGTCTTTACCCCACATAATTTTGTAAACCTCTATCAAATCCCCCTCATTCTTCTACGCTTCAAGGAATAAAGTCCTAACCTGTTCAATCTTTCCCTGTAACTCAACTCCTGAAGACCTGGCAACATCCTAGTAAATCTCTGCACTCTTTCAATCTCTCCAACCTCTCCATGGATACCTCATGTCTGAACTTTCTGAACTAACGTCCCATGTGGGACCTTGTCAAAGGCCTTACTAACGTTCACGTAGACAACATCTACAGCCTTTCCTTCACCTACTTTGCTGGTAACCTCCTCGAAAAACTCTTCAAGATTCATTAAACACGATCTACCACGCACAAAGCCATACTGACAATCCTTAATCAGACCTCGGCTGTCCAAATACTTGTAAATCCGATCTCTCAGAACATATTACAATAATTTACATACTACTGATTTCAGGATCACCGGCCTGTAGTTATCTGGTTTACTATTGGAGTCTTTTTTAAACAACGGAATAATATGAGCTACCGTCCAATCCTCTGGCAGTGCACCCATGGCTGAGGACATTTTAAATATTTCTGTCAGGGCCCCTGCAATTTCTACTCTAGTCTCACTCAAGGTCTGAGAAAATATCAAGTCAGGCCCGGGGGATTTATCTACCTTTATGCACTGTAAGGCAGCAAGCATCTCCTCCTCTTTAATCTCTAAATGTTCCATGACACTACTGCTTGTTTCCCTTCCTTCCATATACACTCTGCCAGTTTCCTGAGTAAATACTGATGCAAAAAAACTGTTTAAGATCTCCCCCATCTGGTAAGGCTCCACACATAGACGACCACTCTGATCTTCTCGGGGACCAATTTTGTCCCTTACTATCCTTTTACTCTTAATATACTTGTAAAAACCCTTCGGGTTTTCCTTCACATTATCTGCCAAAGCCACCTCATGTCTTTTTTCCTTCCTGATTTCCTTCTTTAGTATTTTCTTACGTTTTCTATACTCTTTAAGTAACACGTTTGCTCTTTGTTGTCTCTACCTGCTATACACTTCTCTCTTTTTCTTAACCAGATCGCCAATATCCCTTGAAAACCAAGGTTCCCTTTGCCTGTTAACTTTGTCTTTAATCCTGGCAGGAACATGCAAACTCTGCACTCTCAAAATTTCACATTTGGAGGCCTTCCACTTACTGAACACATCCTTGTCAGGAAAAAAAACTTATCCCAATCCACTCTTCCGAGATCTTTTTTCTTTTCCACAAAATTGGCCCTTCTGTTATTTAGAAACTCAACTCGAGGTCCAGACCCATCCTTATCCGTAATTAACTTGAAACTGATGACATTATGGTCACTGGACCCAAAATGTTCGCCTACACATACTTCTGTCACCTGACTGTCTGGTTTCCTAATAGGAGATCAAGTATTGCATCCTCTCTCGTAGGTACCTCTGTATATTGATTTAGAAGACTTTCCTGAAAACATTTGACAAACTCCAAGCCATCTAGCCATTTTACAGTGTGGGAGTCCCAGTCAATATGTGGAAAGTTAAAACCCCTGCTATTACAGCTTCCTGTTTCTTACATTCCCTCTGGCTATTACAACCCTATTAGTGTGGTTACACCTTTCCCGTTCCTCAGCTCCACCCATATGACCTCTGTAGACAAGCCCTCCGGGCTGTCCTGTCTACGCACAGCTGTGATATTTTCCCTGACTAGTAATGCCACTCCACCCCCTTTCATCCCTCCCCCTCTATCACGTCTGAAACAACGAATATTTCTATCGTGTATAAACCTTAGGTGGGAGGTTATCTTTTTGTATTAATGTATTAAAAATAAATTATAAATTCTACCAATGCAACCTCTTACTAAAGGATACTTATTCAAAATAGTATCCAACAAATCAGATTCTTGCATATATGGAAATTTAGATAATTATTTTTGTAAAAAATGTCTACCCTGAAGATATTGCAGAAAGTGTGTATGAGAGAGAGAATATTTGCTAATTAACACTTCAAAAGTCATAAATCGACCATCACAAAATAAACGAAAATAAAAATAAATAAATCTGCACAAAGAAAAACAGATCCCCTTAATCACTAAAAACTAAACAAGTTTGGGAGAGAGAACTTAATATGACCTTTGTTAACGAAGATGGTCAATTCTTCTTTAATATGAACCAATCAGTGTTTAATTCAATTTAAAATTGTTCACTGTTACTATTTAACAAAGGAGAGACTATCCATAATATTTCCTAGCATAGACAATTGTTGCGATAGGTGTAAAACTGACGTAGCCACTTTTTGACGTATGTTGTGGTCATGTTCTTCATCAAAATCTTTTTGGAAATCTTTATTTTCTACAATTTCTAAAGCTCTGAAAATTAATTTACAACCTAATGTACAAACCTTTGATTTCTGTCTATACATGCAGTCCTCGCATGACCTTTATCCTCCTCCACCTCACTATCTGCTCTAACACTCTGGCTCCCCTCCCTCTGCAAAACTAGTTTAACACCCCCCCCCCCCCCCCCCCGGAGCAGCACTGGCAAATCTACCCGCAAGGATGTTAGTCCCCCTCCAGTTCAGGGGCAAACCGACCCGTCGGAACCGGCCCCACCTTCCCGGGAACAAAGCCCAATTGTCCAGAAACATGAAGCCCTCCCTCCTGCACCATCTCCTTAGCCACGTATTTAGCTGCACTCTCCGCACATTTATATTTACAGGGACTTTACTCCTGACGCCGGTCCCGGGACCCGACCCGTTTACAGACCCGGAGCGGAACCGGAGCAGATTCTCAGCCACTGGTTTCCATCCCCAGTCCGGAAGAAAGGATAAAGTTTCCCCGTGAATTTATTCCCAGTGAAGGTGTGGAGATGGGACTTGGTCTCCGCGTTGTAAAATGAAACTGTCCCGGACTCGTAACTGAGATAAACTCCCACCCTCCCGGGGATGGGACCGGCAGCGAGACGGGACTCGGGGGAGATGAGATCACGGTACACGTCATAATCCCGATGTAACACGTCACAATACCGCCTGATGACCCAGAATCCAGTCTCCGGACTCAGACTGACCCGTCTCTTCCTCTCCACAGACTCTGCGGCGACTCCTAGACCCCAGACCCGATTCCCCGTCACCTCCACCTCCCAGTAATGACTCCCCGATGTGAATCCCTCCGATCCCAGCACAGAAACCCGGCCAGTGAATCTCTTCCCGGTGTCAGGGAGATTCCTCCGGGTCCCGGTCCGTCTCACACTCTTCCGATCCTCAGACACCTCGAGATACGGATTCGCCGTTTCCACATCCAGGGTGACAGAGACTGGGGGGAGAAGCAGAGAATTAGAGAGTCCCCGGGGATCGGGGGGAGACTCGGGCAGCGCGGCCCCGGGGATCGGGGGGAGACTCGGGCAGCGCGACCCCGGGGATCGGGGGGAGTCTCGGGCAGCGCGACCCCGGGGATCGGGGGTAGACTCGGACAGCGCGGCCCCGGGGATCTGGGGGGAGACTCGGGCAGCGCGGCCCCGGGGATCGGGGATCGGGGGGGAGACTCGGGCAGCGCGGCCCCGGGGATCGGGGTGGGGCGACTCGGGTAGCGCGGCCCCGGGGATCGGGGGGAGACTCGGGTAGCGCGGCCCCGGGGATCGGGGGGAGACTCGGGCAGCGCGGCCCCGGGGATCGGGGGGAGACTCGGGCGGCGCGGCCCCGGGGATCGGGGGGAGACTCGGGCAGCGCGGCCCTGGGGATCGGCGGGGGGAGACTCGGGCAGCGCGGCCCCGGGGATCGGGGATCGGGGGGAGACTCGGACAGCGCGGCCCCGGGGATCGGGGGGAGACTCGGGCAGCGCGGCCCCGGGGATCGGGGGGAGACTCGGGCAGCGCGGCCCCGGGGATCGGGGGGAGACTCGGGCAGCGCGGCCCCGGGGATCGGGGGAGACTCGGGCAGCGCGGCCCTGGGGAGCGGGGGGAGACTCGGGCAGCGCGGCCCTGGGGATCGGGGGAGACTCGGACAGCGCGGCCCCGGGGATCGGGGGGACACTCGGGCAGCGCGGCCCAGGGGATCGGGGGGAGACTCGGGCAGCGGGGACCCGGGGATCGGGGGAGACTCGGGCAGCGCAGCCCCGGGGACCCGGGGATCGGGGGGAGACTCGGGCAGCGCGGCCCCGGGGATCGGGGGGAGACTCGGGCAGCGCGGCCCCGGGGATCGGGGGGAGACTCGGGCAGCGCGGCCCCGGGGATCGGGGGGAGACTCGGGCAGCGCGGCCCCGGGGATGGGGGGAGACTCGGGCAGCGCGGCCCTGGGGAGCGGGGGGAGACTCGGGCAGCGCGGCCCCGGGGATCGGGGGAGACTCGGACAGCGCGGCCCCGGGGATCGGGGGGACACTCGGGCAGCGCGGCCCAGGGGATCGGGGGGAGACTCGGGCAGCGGGGACCCGGGGATCGGGGGAGACTCGGGCAGCGCAGCCCCGGGGACCCGGGGATCGGGGGGAGACTCGGGCAGCGGGGACCCGGGGATCGGGGGAGACTCGGGCAGCGCAGCCCCGGGGATCGGGGGAGACTCGGGCAGCGCAGCCCCGGGGATCGGGGAGCGGGGGGAGACTCGGACAGCGCGGCCCCGGGGATCGGGGGGAGACTCGGGCTGCGCGGCCCCGGGGATCGGGGGGAGACTCGGGCAGCGCGGCCCCGGGGATCGGGGGGAGACTCGGGCAGCGCAGCCCCGGGGATCGGGGAGCGGGGGGAGACTCGGACAGCGCGGCCCCGGGGATCGAGGGGAGACTCGGGCAGCGCGGCCCCGGGGATCGGGGGGAGACTCGGGCAGCGCGGCCCCGTGGATCGGGGGGGAGACTCGGGCAGCGCGGCCCCGGGGATCGGGGGGAAGACTCGGGCCGCCTGGCCCCGGGGATCGGGGGAGACTCGGACAGCGGAGCCCCGGGACAGAGGGAAAGGCCGCTGGGCCTCGGCGCGGTCGGGTGGCCGACACGAACCTTTGATTCGACAAAAGCAGATGTCTCCACAAGGGTTTTCCGCTGGACAGGGGAAACATCCTCCCTCACTCCTGCCTGTTGACCCCTGAAAGAATTTTGTGATTCCATGAGATCTCCTCTCATTCTCCGAAACTGGGAACAGAGAACATAGAGCAGTACAGCACAGGAACAGGCCCTTCATTCAATGTTCACCTTCATTTCTGAGTGTGAAGTGGGGGAGTGTGATGGTTTGAGACAGTAAAGGAGGTGATAATGGGAACCAGTAGGGGAGAGATGAAAGGCAGATTGAACCAGGAGGGGGAGGGGTGCAAAGCCTGTGGGTGAACTATGTGTGTAGACGTAATGTGAAGCTGGAGGGGGCAAAGATGGGAGATGAGGATGGCTTTGTCCCCTTTCCCAGATCCCCATCCCTCACAGCCCCTCATTAGTACAGGGGATGAATTTGCAGGAACCCTTAAGCAACACAGGTCCTGATGAAGTGTTTCAGTCTAAACCGTGGACTGTTTATTCTTTTCCATAGAAACTTCCCGGCCTGCTGTTCCCCCAACAATTTGTGTGTGTTACTCTGCTTTAAATATACTCAATTATTTGGCATCCACAGTTGCCTGTGGCAGATTCACTATCCTGTGGATAAAGGAATTCCTCGTCATCTCTGTCCTAAATGGACATCCCTATAGTCGGAGGCTGTGCTTACCGTTCTCGACCCACCCACATCCTCCCAACATCAACTCTCTCCCGACAGGAGTCAGAGAGATCTGGCAAGACCCTTCATCAGGACCTGTGTAGCTTGGATTACCAGCATCTGCAGATTTTCTCCCGTTTGATTTTTAAAGCAGAAGTTAATAAGTAAACTTCTTGATTAGTCAGAGTCTCAAAAGTTATGGGAAGGAGGCAAGAGAATAGGGTTGAGAGGGATAATAAATAAGCCATTCTTCTAAACTCGCGTGAGTGCAGACCCAGAAACATCAAACACTCCTCATATGTTAACTCTTTCATTCCCGGAATCATTCTTGTGAATCTTCTGGACCCCCTCCAATGCCAGCACATGTTTTCCTATAGAAGGGACCCAAAACTGCTCACAATACTCCAAGTGTGGTCTGACCAATGCCTTATTAAAACCTCAGAATTACATCCTTGCTCTTGTACTCTAATCCTCTCGAAATGAAAGCACACATTGAGTTTGCCAAACTTATCACTGACACAAACTGCAAGTTAACCTTCAGGGAATCCTGCACAACGACACCCATGTCCCTTTGCAACTCAGATTTTTGAATTTCACCCTGTTTACAGAATTGTCTATGCTTTTATTCCTTCGACCAAAGTCGTACCTGCCTAAGTTTGTACCTGCCAAACTCTACCTGTGCTACAAGATCCTTATTCCGTATACTGGTGCATTCAAATAAGACCATAAGACAAAGCAGCAGAAGCCGGCCATTCGGCCCTTCGAATCAGCTCCACCATTTAATCATGAGCTGATCCATTCTCCCATTTAGTCCCACCCCCCACCTTTTCACCATGACCTTTGATGCCCTGGCTACTCACATACCTATCAATCTCTGCTTTAAATACACCCAATGACCTGGCCTCCACTGCCGCAAGAAATTCACAGATTCACCACCCTCTGGCTAAAAAAAATTCTTCGCATCTCCCTTCTGAATGGGCGCCCTTCAATCTTTAAATCATGCTCTCTCGTACTAGACTCCCCCACCATAGGAAACAACTTTGCCAAAACCACTCTCGAAATGTTTCTGTGAGGTTCCCCGTCATTCTTCTAAACTCCACGGAGTACAGTCCAAGAGCGGTCAAATGTTCCTCATATGTTAACCCTCTCATTCCCGGAATCATTCTAGCGAGTCTTCTCTGAACCCTCTCCAATGTCAGAACATCCTTTCTTAAAGAAGGAGTCCAAAACTGCACACAGTATTCCAAGAGAGGTCTTACCAGTTCCTTATAGAGCCTCAACATCACATCCCTGCTCCTATACTCTATTCCTCTAGAAATGAATGTCAGCATTGCGTTCACCTTCTTCACCACCAACTCAACCTGGAGGTTAACCTTAAGGGTATCCTGCACGAGTACTCCCAAGTCCCATTGCATCTCAGAACTTTGAATTCTCTCTACATTTAAATAATAGTCTGCTGATTTATTTCTTCTACCAACGTGCATGACCATACACTTTTCAACATTGTATTTCATTTGCCACTTCTTTGACCATTCTCATAATCTATCCAAGTCTCTCTGCAAACTCTCTGTTTCCTCAGCACTACCGTCCCCTCCACTTATCTTTGTATCATCAGCAAACTTAGCTACAAAGCCATCTATTCCATCATCCAAATCGTTGATATACAACGTAAAAAGATGCGGCCCCAACACGGACCCCTGTGGAACACCACTGGTAACTGGCTGCCAACCAGAATGGGATCCCTTTATTCCCACTCTCTGTTTCCTGCCAATCAGCCAACGCTCTATCCACATATGTAACTTTCCCGTAATTCCATGGGCTCTTATCTTGTTTAGCAGCCTCATGTGCGGCACCTTGTCAAAGGCCTTCTGAAAATCCAAATACACAACATCCACTGCATCTCCCTTGTCTAGCCTACTTGTAATCTCCTCAAGAAATTTCAATGGGTTTGTCAGGCAGGATTTTCCTTTAAGGAAACCATGCTGAGTTTGGCCTATCTTGTCATATGCCTCCAGGTACTCGGTAACCTCATCCTTGACAATTGACTCCAGAAACTTCCCAACCATTTCTCAAGCTAACAGGTCTATAATTCACTTTTTGCTTCCTTGCCCCCTTCTTAAATACCAGAGTGGCATTTGCAATCTTCCACTCCTCCAGAACCATGCCAGAATCTATTGACTTTTGAAAGATCATTGCTCCGCGATCTCCACAGCTACCTCCTTCAAAACACAAGGTTGCATTCCATCTGGACCTGGAGATTTATCTACCCTTAGACTATTCAGCTTCCTGAGAACTTTCTCTGTCGTAATTGTGACTGCGCACACTTCTCTTCCCTGACACCCTTGAGTGTCCGGTATACTGCTGATATCATCCTCAGTGAGGACTGATGCAAATACTCGTTCAGTTCCTCAGCCATCTCCTTATCTCCCATTACAATTTCTCCAGCATCATTTTCTATCTGTCCTATATCCACTCTCACCTGTTTTTTACTCTTTATATACTTGAAAAAGCTTTTAGTATCTTCTTTGATGTTATTTGCTAGCTTCCTTTTATAGTTCATCTTTTCCCTCTTAATGGCCTTCTTAGTTTCCTTTTGTAAGCTTTTAAAAACTTCCCAATCCTCTGTCTTCCCACTAATTTTTGCTTCCTTGAATGCCCTCTCCTTTGCTTTTACTTTGGCTTTGACTTCTCTTGTCAGCCACGGTCGCATCCTTTTTCCATTCGAAAATTTCTTCTTTTTTGGAATATATCTGTCTTGCACCTTCCTCACTTCTCGCATAAACTCCAGCCACTGAGCACCTTCTCCTTTGTAACAGTAACTGCACTCACTTCTCTTTCCTCGCACCATTCAACACCGGGCACAGTGCGAGTGTCTTCCATGGTGAAGACTGGTGCAAAATATTTGGTTTAGCTGCCATCTCTTTATCCCGCGTTATTATATATCCGGCCTCATTTTCTAGCGTCCTATATCCACTCTCATCTCTGTTTTATTTTTTTTACAATACTTGAAAAACAATTTGATATTGTTTGCTAACTTGTTTTACAAAGACAGGTGTGTAAAAAGGGCCTGAAGGATCTTTGGAGACCAGAGTCACCCCAACCACAAACAGTACCAGTTGCTACCATCCGGGATACGGTACCGCAGCATAAAAGCCAGGAGCAACAGGCTCCGGGACAGCTTCTTCAACCAGGCCATCAGACTGATTAACTCATGCTGACACAACTGTATTTCTATGTTATATTAACCAGCATGTTGTACATATTATTCATCATAAATTACTATAAATTGCACATTGCACATTTACATGGAGACGTAACGTAAAGATTTTTAATCCTCATGTATATGAAGGATGTAAGTAATAAAGTCAATTCAATTCAAATCAATTTCTTGTTTATTTTTTCCCGCCCAATCATCCTTTCAGTTTCTCTCTGTAGATATTTAAAAGCTTCCCAATCCTTTGTCTTCCTACTAATTTTTGTTTAGTTGTATGCCCTCTCTTTTGCCTTTGCATTAACTTGTCTTCCCTTGTCAGCCACGGTTTTACTATTTTGCCATTTTAGTATTTATTTATTTTTGGAATACATCTATCCTTCACCTTCCTCATTTTCCCAGAAACTGACACCATTTCTGCTCTGCTCTGATCCCTGCCAGCATCTCCTTCCAATTTGCTTTGGCCAACTCCTCTCTCAGACCACTGTAATTTCTTTTACTTCTCTGAAATACTACAATGTCAGACTTCACTTTCTCCTTATCAGATTTCAAGTTGAACTCAGTCACGTTGTGAGCACTGCTTCCTAAGGTTTCTTTTAACTACTCTCCTCTGGTTAAATACATAACACCCAATCCAGTAGAGCTGTTCCCCGAGTAGGCTAAACGACAAACTGCTCTAGAAAGCCATCACATTGCATTCGACAAACTCACTCTCTTGAGATCCTTTACCAACCTGATTTTCCCAATTGCCCTGCATGTTGAAATCTCCCATGATTATCATAACATTGTCCTTTTCATCAGCCTTTTCTATTTCCAGTTGTAATCTGTGGGCCTCAACCCACTGACTGTTGGGAGGCCTGTATATCACTGGTGGCAGTGTCATTTTTACTTTTGCAGTTCCTTACTTCAACTCACAAGATTCAACATCTTCCAATCCTATGTCGCATCTTGCTGCTGATTTACCAACAGAGCCACGCTACCCCCCTCACCCGACCTTCCTATAACACCGATACATTGTGAAACCTTGAACATTCAGCTCCCAACTACAACCATCCTTCAGCCACGATTCCGTGATGGCCACAACATCATACCTGACAATCGGTAATAGTGTAACAAGATCATCCACCTTATTTCCCATACTCCATGCATTGAGATATAACAGTTTGTGTACTGTATCTGCTACCCTTTTTAATTCTGCATCCCTAATGCACTGATACTCACCCTGCTGGCTGTAATTTTCTCCTCACATCTGTCCGCCCTATCTGACAGTCTGACTGCACGCTATCTTTGCATTTTACCATCAGTCCTATCCCTTCACTCCAGTTCCCGTGCACCCCCCCCCCCCACCAAATTAGTTCAGACCCTCCCCAACAGCTCTATCAAACCTCTCTGTGAGAATATTGTTCTCCCTCGGGTCCCTTTTGAGCAGGTCATTCCTCCACCAGAACAGATCCCAATGATCCAAGAACCTGAATCCCTGTTCCCAGCACCATCTTCTCAGCCATGTTTATCTGCCAAATTATCCTGTTTCTACCCTCACCAGCACGTGGCACAGGCAGCAATCCAGAAATTACAACCCTGGGGGTGCTGCTTCTGAGCTTTCTACCAAGCTCTCCAAATTCTATTTTCAGGACCCCTTTTCTTTTACTTCCAATGTCATTGTCCCAAAATTTACCAAGATATCTGGCTCTTTTCCCTCCTTCTCTAAAATGCTGCGGACACGATTCGAGGCATCCCTGACCCTGGCACCCAGGAGGCAACATACCATTCGAGTGTCCCATTCACATCAATAGATTCTCCTGTCTCTTCCCCTGGCGATTCAGTCCCGGATCACGACCACTCCCCTCTTCTGCCTCTAACAACAGTGAGAGATGCTGATCCGGAAGGGGGAAGACCTGTGTCAGTCAGAGTCTGCACTCACAGGGCACATGAAGGACTTGTGTATTTTCCTGACAATCCCTGTCACCACACTGATAGCCGCTTTTATTCCCTACAATATTATCATCAGTATTAAATTCCCAGTTCCTCTGGTAGATCCAAACTCATGTCCTGGTGTGTTAGTGCATTTGCCTAGGATCAGGACACAGTGGTTCATTTGCCAGTCTGTGTATTGGTTGTATTGTGACCCTGTGCTGGTGTGTCCAGGGGTCTGACATCTCCAGCTGACCATGTGACAGTGATGCCTCCCAGTCGGTGGGGTTGATGTGAAATAAACTTCAGTTCCCCCTCAGCCCAGTATTACAGACAATCTTTGCCTCAAAGTGGAACTAAATTGAGCTTCATAAACAAGGAGAAATGAATCTTTGTAAGTTTTACCTCGATTAATAGCATCAAGCGTTTCTCTCAGCACTGTGTTCAACAAATAGAGGTGATCGAATTTTTCAACCGGCAGGGTCTCATCTGTCACTGACAATTCCTGGATATCATCATTAATCCTGTAAATATTAAACTACTGGTTATAAATTGCTATTCTGAAGTATTTTACAAATCCATTCAGGGTTTCAGTAAAGAGCATGTCCTACCTTCTGTTCCGACGAGCTTCCTCCTGAAAAAAATAAAACACAAATCGGATTAGACTTGGACTTACTGTCCACATCCTGAATTTCATCCAAATCATTACAAAATGTTGAAAATTCCCACTCCCGCAATCACTCACACACACGGACAATACAGAACCACATGGTAAATTACAGGGAAAGTTTCTGAATGTCAGACCATTACTGAGAGGATGAAACTTACAGGGAAGACAGGACAGGCTGTGCATTTTCATCTGGATATGACACCAGTGTGATAGGGTGGAGGAATTGAAGATCAGTGATGTATGTGATTGTGTGCGGGTGGAGGAAGTACCTCTATTTATGGGGAGACTTGTGGGGAGATGTAATTCCAGATGGAGTTTAACAAATTCCACAAGAAATTTAGTGAAGTGGATGTGGAACTCCTTGCCACAGGAGTGGCTGAAATGGAACAACAGTGACTGACTGTAATGGGGAGGCTGTATAAACACGTGAGGGACCAGGGAGTTTGGGGCACTGTTGCTGGGTGTGGTGAGTAGGTGGCAGGAAGATTGTAAAGCAGGGAAACTGATAGAAGATGGAACTAATGGCCTGTTTATGATAGAGGATGGGATATAATCCCATGCGAAATATATCCAAAAAATAAAGAGACAGTGAAAGTTTCCATAATCTGATGGAAACCGGATATGGAGGATAAGTCTGATGTGTGGGTCACATTCTTTGTTCTCACTGATTGACAGAGAGACCCTCACACCCACTCACAGCCTGTGACTGGAACTGGGTGTTAATGGGAGTGTTAGAGGATATTTAATGCGGTAATTAAGGAAACAGTCAGCAGCTCTGTGTTATGATCGGAGTAAATAATTTCAGAGAGATTTGCATTCTGTCCTGGGATGTACAGAAGTTGTGGAAGTCCAGTTTTGGGACAATAGACAATAGGTGCAGGAGTAGGCCATTCAGCCCTTCTAGCCAGCACTGCGATTCACTGTGATCATGGCTGATCATACACAATCAGTACCCCGTACCGGCCCTCTCCCCATGTCCCTTGACCCCGCTATCTATAAGAGCTCTATCTAACACTCTCTTGACAGCATCCAGAGACTTGGCCTCCACTGCCTTCTGGGGCAGAGCATTCCACATATCCACCACTTTCTGGGTGAAAAAGTTTTTCCACATCACTGTTCTAAATGGCCTACCCCTTATTATTAAACTGTGGCCTCTAGTTCTGGACTCACCCATCAGCGGGAACATGCTTCCTGCCCTCAGCGTGTCCAATCCCTTAATAATCTTATTATTATGGGACAACAACAACCCTGAATAGTTACATCAATTGTCTGATGAGAAACAGTTTACTGCCATTTGTAAATGCAGTGTGTAGGAGCAACACATCTGTTTTCTGTCTGGATTGTATTCTGTGTTACGTGTTTATTATGGTAACTCGTCACGTGAGTGGGGATGTGGTAAAAGCGAAGGGAAAAAGTTACGTATCTGTACTTTGTTCTGGGCTGTTTTGAGCTGGGGACGGGCGGATGTCATTCTGTTCTTGATCGCTGTGTTGCAGCTTAATTTACAATGAATTACCCCGAAGTTTCATCGCTTCAGGATTGTATTTTGCTAATGAAGGACTGAAAGCATATCTTGGACATTTTGAAATGTCATTATTGGAGTGATTGGAGGGCGCATCATGCAAATATAACAGCTTGTGTGAGGTCGCCAGCAGCGACAATTGATTTGTTAGAATTGGCTGCTGTGCTGTGTTTATTTCAAATATACCACTGTTCATTTAGTGCCCTCTGACAGGAACAACTTGAAATATAATCCCTCACCTTGAGAAATATCACACTGTCTTTTTGATCCATCTGTTCCTTTAACTTAGTGATTTCCTCCTGAATAATCCTTATATTCTCGTGAAAAGCTAGAAGATTTTTCTCCAGTGGGTTGAGAATCCTCTTCTCTTCTTCCCTGAGATCCCGGAGTAAGCTCTGCTCTTTCTCAGTGATAATCTGGCGCAGTTCAACAAACTGGGATGTGATGTGGGACTGAAGGCTGTGTGACTGTTCCTGTCGAAGGAATGGTGAAGATTAATATACTGAATTGCTGTGCTCTGTTTCCCTTTGTCGCTCAGTTCGGTCTATTGGAGTCCATGCTACTTCTGAGAGCATTCCCGTCAACACCATTCCCTCACGTTTTCCTCAAACCTATACTCACATATTGACCAAGAAACTCCCATCTGATTCACGCATATCCTCCCCACCTTTACAGTGTTAACGGTAATTAGCCATTCATCCGGCATGTCCTTGAGATGTGTCGGAATTTCTCGTGGTCACAGGGAGAGCATGCAAACTCCACACAGACAGCACCAGAGGTCAGGATCAAACCCAGGTCACTGGAGCTGCGATACTCGACTATTCTGCATTAAAGGGAGCAAAACTCGACTGTAATATCAGAAATTCCGCTCAGGAAGCCTCACCTGAACTCCGGAAATTTTCTCTTTCAGTTGTTGCTCCTTTTCCTGGAAGTCTGATTTCTTTTTTGTGAGAGAGTCTAAGGAAGATTTTAGCTGATCCTGGAAGCCAGAGAGTGAAGGAAATAGAAACAAAGATGCATCAAAAGAAACAGGTGATCAAACCCGATAATCACACAAAATGCCGGAGGAACTCAGTGAGTCAGGCAGCATCTATTCAGGGGAAATAAACAGTCTGTGTTTCGGGGTGAGACCCTTCATTAGGACTGGGAAGGAATGGGGCAGAAGCCAGAATAAAAAGTTTGGGGTTGAGAACCAGCTGACAGGTGACGGGTGAGACAACGTGAGGGGGAACGTGGGGGAGGGTGATGAAGTGAGAAGCTGAGAGGGGACAGGTGGAAGAGGTAAAGAGCTGGAGAAGAAGGAATCTAATTCGAGAGGACAATCGACCATGGAAGAAACGGGAGGAACTGGGCTGTTTGCGGCCCTGAATGGTGACGAGGGAGGAGGTTAGGAGTCAGGTGTAGCACTTGTCCCGCTTGCAGGTCTCAGTGCGAGGGAGATCAGTGGGGAGGAGCGAGTTGATCAGGGCGATACAGTACGGGGAGCGATCCGTATGGAGAGCGGAGAGTTGCGGGGTGCGGAGGTGGGCTGTGGGACGGAGAGATGCTAGAATCCCGTTGGAGAAGGCGGAAGTTGCAGAGAATCATGTGTTAGTTATAAAGGCTCGTGTGATGATATGTAGGACAAAGGAAATGTTTTAAGTATTAAACTAACGTTAGTTTTTACCATATATTTTTTAACAGCTTCTTTAATCGGCCTGAAGCGGTGCTCTCTGTGTTCCTCCGCTACTGCACAGATCACACAGATCAGTGTCTTGTCCGTTTCACAAAACAGCTTCAGTTCTTCCTCATGTTCCTCGCAGTGAAGTTTACTTTCCTTCCCTTTCGGATTCAGGTTTAGATTTCGAACTTTTTGTGTCAGATTTGCTAAGGCCCGATTCACCCTGAGGGTGCGGTCAGCAAACACCTCTCTACATTCCGGGCAGGAGTTTCTCTCCTCCCTTTCCCAACACCGTGTGATACAAGAGCGACAGAAGTTGTGTCCGCACTCCAGTATAACCGGATCGGTGAAGAAATCCAGGCAGACGGGACAAATTACCTCCTCGCTCAAACTCTCGGTCTCTCCTTTCGAAGCCATGTTAACTCCCAGCACTTCCTGATTCAGAATGCTTTCACTTTCGGGGAGCTGCTGATCCCCTGCAGTACCGCGATTGTCCACTACGCGCGCTGCAGACTCGGGGAATCAAACAACACACACACAATGCTGGTGGAACACAGCAGGCCAGGCAGGGAGAAGCACTGTCGACCTTTCGGGCCGAGACCCTTCATCAGGACAGCTGGTGTGGTGTACTGTGTCCGGTCCTCCCGGTATGACCTTTTATATATTGGTGAGACCCGACGCAGACTGGGAGACCGTTTCGCTGAACACCTACACTCTGTCCGCCAGAGAAAGCAGGATCTCCCAGTAGCCACACATTTTAATTCCACGTCCCATTCCCATTCTGATATGTCTATACATGGACTCCTCTACTGTCAAGATGAAGCCACATTCAGGTTGGAGGAACAACACCTGGGTAGCCTCGAACCTGATGGCATGAACATTGACTTCTCTCACTTTCGTTAATGTCCCTCCTCCCCTTCTTACCCCATCCCTGACATATTTAGTTGTTTGTTTTTTTAATCTCTCTCTGACCATCACTCTGCCTGTTCTCCATCTCCCTCTGGTGATCCCCTCCCCCTTTTTTTCTCCCTAGGCCTCCTGTCCCTTGATCCTTTCCCTTCTCCAGCTCTGTATCCCTTTTGCCAATCACCTTTCCAGCTCTTAGCTTCATCCCACCACCTCCGGTCTTCTCCTATCATTTCGCATTTCCCCCTCCCCCTCCTACTTTCAAATCTCTTACTATCTCTCCTTTCAGTTAGTCCTGATGAAGGGGCTCGGCCCGAAACATCGACAGTGCTTCTCCCTATAGATGCTGCCTGGCCTGCTGTGTTCCACCAACATTTTGTGTGTGTTGTTTGAATTTCCAGCATCAGCATATTTCCTCGTGTTTGCTCAGGGAATCAACATGGTTTTGCTGGATGTGTTCAGTGGAAATTCTGGCCCTTTCTATGTTTAGTGTGAGATCAACAACACATTAAACGGGCAACAGATAAGAAATCGCGGCCATGGACTGTCTAAGCCCGGCTACGAGCGGACGAGGGTTGGCCATATGGCTAGCAACCCCATCTCTTAAAAACCTAGAGCGACAAAAACGTCAGCTGAATCTTCAAAGGCCTCATCCCTGCGGTCGGAAGGACCTTCCCCTGGAAGACGATTGAAGTCCTGCGCTGAAAGGAGAAGCCATGTGTCCCCTCGGGGTGGTTCACCACTACAATAACTGTGAGGCTTCCTCAGCCAACGCGGCCACTCCCTGTCCAGTGTAGAAGATCCCTGTAGTTCCAATGGTGTCCCTGTAGTCTGGAATGTGTCAGTCGGCAGCATTCCTGTACGACAGGGGTTCCCAAACATTTTTTTAATGCCAAAGACCAATACCAGTAACCGTGGACCCCAGGTTGGGAAGCGCTGCTCTCCGGACATCTTGATGTGATGGCAGGCCAACAAGTTTCGAGCGTCTTTCCCCGAGTTGATGATCTTCCAGCAAAACACTCGCTGTCCGTTTTCCTGCGCGTCCTGGGAACAGCCCGAGGATCAGTGAGCCTTTTGTCACGCAGATGCTGTGGCACAGGCCCTTGCATCTTTCTCCACAGATCTTCGCCAGCCCACAGTCCGCAAAGAGGTGAGTGACCGTCTCGACTCCACTGCAGTAATCTCGGGGCAGCGCGATGTGGGAGTGATCTCCGGGCATGCAGCAAGGATCAAACTGGGAGGGACTCTCCCGTCTCCACTGCAGTAATCTCGGGGCAGCGCGCTGTGGGAGTGATCTCCGGGCATGCAGCAAGGATCAGACTGGGAGGGGCTCTCTCGTCTCCACTGCAGTAATCCCGGGACAGCGCGCTGTGGGAGTGATCTCCGGGCATGCAGCAAGGATCAGACTGGGAGGGTCCCTCTCGTCCCCACTGCAGTAACCTCGGGGCAGCGCGCTGTGGGAGTGATCTCCGGGCATGCAGCAAGGATCAGACTGGGAGGGTCCCTCTCGTCTCCACTGCAGTAACCTCGGGGCAGCGCGCTGTTGGAGTGATCTCCGGGCATGCAGCGAGGATCAGACTGGGAGGGTCCCTCTCGTCTCCACTGCAGTAACCTCGGGGCAGCGCGCTGTTGGAGTGATCTCCGGACATGCAGCAAGTATCAGACTGGGAGGGACCGTCTCGTCTCCACTGCAGTAATCTCGGGGCAGCGCGATGTGGGAGTGATCTCCGGGCATGCAGCAAGGATCAGACTGGGAGGGACTCTCCCGTCTCCACTGCAGTAATCTCGGGGCAGCGCGCTGTGGGAGTGATCTCCGGGCATGCAGCAAGGATCAGACTGGGAGGGGCTCTCTCGTCTCCACTGCAGTAATCCCGGGACAGCGCGCTGTGGGAGTGATCTCCGGGCATGCAGCAAGGATCAGACTGGGAGGGGCCCTCTCGTCTCCACTGCAGTAATCTCGGGGCAGCGCACTGGGGAGTGATCTCCGGGCATGCAGCGAGGATCAGACTGGGAGGGTCCCTCTCGTCTCCACTGCAGTAATCTCGGTGCAGCGCGCTGTGGGAGTGATCTCCGGGCATGCAGCAAGGAGCAGACTGGGAGGGCCCCTCTGGTCTCCACTGCAGTAATCCCGGGACAGTGCGCTGTGGGAGTGATCTCCGGGCATGCAGCAAGGATCAGACTGGGAGGGTCCCTCTCGTCTCCACTGCAGTAATCTCGGGGCAGCGCGCTGTGGGAGTGATCTCCGGGCATGCAGCGAGGATCAGACTTGAGGGTCCCTCTCGTCTCCACGGCAGTAATCTCGGGGCAGCGCGCTGTGGGAGTGATCTCCGGGCATGCAGCAAGGATCAGACTGGGAGGGACCCTGTCGTCTCCACTGCAGTAATCTCGGGGCAGCGCGCTGTGGGAGTGATCTCCGGGCATGCAGCAAGGATCAGACTGGGAGGGGCCCTCTCGTCTCCACTGCAGTAATCTCGGGGCAGCGCGCTGTGGGAGTGATCTCCGGGCATGCAGCGAGGATCAGACTTGAGGGTCCCTCTCGTCTCCACGGCAGTAATCTCGGGGCAGCGCGCTGTGGGAGTGATCTCCGGGCATGCAGCAAGGATCAGACTGGGAGGGACCCTGTCGTCTCCACTGCAGTAATCTCGGGGCAGCGCGCTGTGGGAGTGATCTCCGGGCATGCAGCAAGGATCAGACCGGGAGGGACCCTCTCGCCGCCAGACAGGTGAGGTTTTGGTACCTGTAGGTGAGATCTGGTGATGAGGCATTCTGCCAGATGGTCTGGACTGTCTGCTCAGGGAACCACTCCACTGTGTCCATCCAGTCCTTCTCCTGCAGTAACTGCAGGACATTCCGTGCTGACCACTGTCTGGTGTTCTTGTGGTCAAAGCCGCTGGTCTGAAAGGTTCACATGGATCGCGATGAACAAAGTAGTTCATCGCCCTCCTGATGAACCTACACAAGGTGTTGGATTCGGCCCGGTACATCCCGGGTGGATCCTCCCAACCACTGAGCACATCGACATGAAACGCTGTCGGAGTAGAGCAGCATCCATCATCAGAGATGCTCACCACCCAGGCCAGGCTCTTTTCTCGCTGCTGCAATCAGGTAGAAGGGACAGGCTCAATCTCACAGGATATTGACAGGGTCGGGGCAGGAATGATGTTTCCCCTGGCTGGGCTGTGGAACCAGGGTTCACAGACTGAATATCACAGTTCACCTCAGCAGGACTGAGATGAGGCGAAATTTCCTCACCAGTGCAGCGAATCTTTGGAATCTCCTCCACAGGGTTTCTAAATTCAATAGACATATTCTGGGGCTCAGCGCTGATGGGGTCATTGCAGGAAAGTGGTGTTGAGGTCAAAGGTCAGACATGGAGAGGGTACAGATAAATTTCACAAGGATGACTCCAGGAATGAAAGGGTTATTATATGTTTGATGGCTGTGGGTCTGTACTCGATTGAATTCAAATGGGTGAGGGGAATCTGATTGATACCTTTTGAATATTAAAAGGTAGACAGAGTAGATGTGGAGAGGATGTTTCCCATGGTGCGAGAGTCTCGGACCTGAGGGCACAGCCTCAGGATAGAGGGGGCGCCCTTTCAAAACAGAGATACGGAGAAATGTCTTTAGACAAAACCTGGTGAATTTGTATCCGGGTCGTTGGGTGTCATTAAGGCGGAGATGATAGGTTCTTGATTGGACCTGACAGCAAAGGCTACGGGGAGAAGCCGGGAACTGGGGGTGAGGAGGGAAAAAGGATCATCCATGATCGAATGGCGGAGCAGACTCGATGGGCCGGGCGGCTTAATTCTGCTCCTGTGTCTTATGGTTTTATGTTCTGAGTGAAGGGAAGAACAGGCGCAAGGGGCCGAATAGCCACGCCTCCTCCTGTTTCTTATTTTCTCAATCACCAGTTTTCTTTTGCGCCTTGTTCTCTCTTGGCCTTCAGCCGGTGGATTGCACAGGAGAGCGGTGAGAGCTTCGGAGATCCATCAGCAGCCGCTGCGGTTATTTCATGTCTCGTTATTTATTGCTATTTATTTACATTTGTATTTGCACAGTTTATTGTCTTCCGCACTCTGGCTGATCTTCCACAGATCCAGGTATAGTTACTATTCTGCAGATTTTCTCTGTGTCCGCAGCAAAATGCTTTTCCTGGTTGTATGTGGTGAGTTATCTGTATCTGATAATAAAATTTACTTTGAACTTTAAGTTTCGGGGAAATTCCTTTGATTCCGAGAACAAACTGTGACTGACATCTCCAGCTCTCGGCCGAAGCCTGTCCTCCGACACACTCACAGCCAATCAACGGCACCGCTGGGAAGTCTTGCTCCCATTGGCTAAGTGTCAGTAGGCGGGATGCTGAATGTTCGGAGCGGTCCGAGGTTTGGAACCGAGAGCGAGTGGACCCGGGGAGAGGCCGGAGGTTAGGAGCTAAACTTCGGGTAAAGGCTGCAACACCGGCCGGGTGAATCCTTCCCGTGGCAGAGGTGAAGAGACTGGCGGAGATTCTGTTGGATGTTTCATCTGCACGGAGGGTGCCCGGACTTTCCCCGCCGTGGATCGGGGCCTGTTGCCGGGAGTTACCTCCCAGACCAACCTCCTGATGCTGGGAGCCCGGATCTGACCTGCAGCTGCCGACGACGGCTCTCCGGTGCTCTCTCCGCTCTCCTGTGCAATCGGACAGGCTGAAGGCCAGGGGAGAACCAGGCGCAAAGGTGAGTTCGTGCTTTAGAAAATAGGAAACAGGGGTAGCTGTGGCCATTCGGCCCCTTGCGTATGTTCTGCCTTTCCCTCCGATCATGGCTGATCTTTGACCTCAGCGACACTTTCCTGCAACGTTCCCATCTTCGCTCATCCTTTCAATATTCCTTCTGAATTTAGAAAACTTGCGGAAAAAAACCAAAGATTCGCCGCACTCTTCATCTAACTCCTGTCAGCTGACATCGGATTCTGAGTCTGTGACCCCTGATTCAACACCCAGTGAGGAATATCGTCATTCCTGCCCCCACCCTGTCAATACCCTGCAACACTGTGTCTGTCTCAGTCAGACCTCTTGTTATTTCTCTAATTTTGAGACAGGCCCAGTCAGTGTAATCTCTCTGAGGACACTACCGCAATCCCAAAATCAATCTCTGAACCCTTCTCTTCATCCCTTCATCCCAGAGGCTGACTCCGGGAGAGAGATCAGACCTGTGCACAGTGTTCCATGTACGCTCTCACCAGGATCCCATATACCTTCAGAGGAGATCTTTATTCTTGTATTCAAACCTTCCTTCCCATTCAATGCTCTTCATTTAATATCGAACTCAAACAGTGAACAGACACAACACAGCCTCAGCCATGAATTTCAAGGGCAGGTGTTGCAACAGTTTGAGCTTCATACCGGGGGCCACGGAGCAAGCAGGGTGTCACAAAGGGAAGAACGTGGGAGTGTTGTCTGTCTGAGCCCAGCTGTGTGTGTTTGTGTATCAGAATCAGGTTTAATATCACCGGCATATGTGGTGAAATTTGTTGTTTTGTGACGGCAATGCATAGTAATAAAAAGTATAAATTACAATAAGTATTTATAAAATTAAATTTGAAATATAGTGCAAAACGAGAGGAAAAATCCTGAGGGGGTGTTCATGGGTTCTTTGTCTATTCAGAAATCTGATGGTGGGGAAGAAGCTGTTCCTGAACCGCTCAATGTGTCTCCAGGGTCCTGTACATCCTCCTTGATGGTAGCAATGAGACGAAGGCGTGTCCTGGGTGATGGGGGTCCTTAATGATGGATGCCACCTTTTGTGGCATCATCTTTTGAATGTGTCCTGGATGCTGTGGAGTCCAGTGCCCATGAAGGAGCTGGCTGAGTTTACAACTTTCTGCAGCATTTTCCGATCCTGTGCAGTGGCCTCTCCACACCAGGCAGTGATGCAACCAGTTAGAATGCTCTCCACAGTACATCTGTAGAAATTTGCAAGTGTCTTTAGTGACAGACCGATTCCCCTCAATCTCCGAATGAAGTATAGCCGATGTTGTGCCTTCATTGTAACTGCATCAATATGTTGGGCCCAGGATAGTTCCTCAGAGATGTTGACAGGCAGGAAATGGAAACTCTTTTCACTCTTTTCACTTCTGATCCCACGATGAGGACTGGTGTGTGTTCCCTCGACTTCCCCTTCCTGAATCCACAATCAATTCCTTTGTCTTCATGATGTTGAGTGCAAGGTTGTTGCTGTGACACCACTCAACTTGCTGATCTATCTCACTCCTGTACTCCTCCTCGTCACCATCTGAAATTCCACCAACAATAGTTGTGTCATCGGCAAGTTTATAGATGAGCCTAGACACACAGACGTGGTGTAGAGAGAGTAGAGCAGTGGGCTGAGCACGCATCGTTGAGGTGTGCCAGTGTTGATTGTCAGCAAGGAGGAGATGTTATTTCTGATCCACACAGACTGTGGTCTCCTGGTGAGGATCCAGTTGCAGAAGGAGGTACAGAGGCCCAGGTTTTGGAGCTTGTTGATTACAATTGAGGGTCTGATTGTGTTGAACGCTGAGCTGATATCAGCAGCCTGACTTGTGTATTGCTTTTATCCTGGTGATCTAAGGCTGAGTGTGAGCCAGTGAGAATTGTTGACAGATTGTAGCGATTTGCAAATTGCAGTGGGTCCCTGCACACAAGACAGGGGTTGATTGACCATGAACAACCCCTCAAAGCGCCTCATCACAGTGGTGAGCGACACTGGGTGATAGTCGTCAACATCTGCTTCCTGCTCTTCTGAGTTCATCCAGCATTTTGTGTGCGTGGCTCCACTTTAAATATGCTCAATTATTTGGACTCAAATAATTTAGACACAGCTGCCTGTGGCTAAAGGAATTCCTCCTCATCTCTGTTATAAATGGACATTCTCTAGTTGGAGGCTGTGCCTTCTGGTCCTCGACCCACCCACTTTAGGAAACATCCTCCCAACATCAACTCTCTCCAGACATGTGTCAGGGAGATCGGGCCGGGACCTTCACCAGGACCTGTGTAGCTTAGATTACCAGCATCTGCAGATTTTCTCCTGTTTGATTTTTAAAGCAGAAGTTAATAAGTAAACTTCTTGATTAGTCAGAGTCTCAAAAGTGTTGTGGAGGTGGATGGAGAATAAGGTTGAGGGGGATAATAAATCAGCCATTCTTCTAAACTCCAGTGAGTACAGGCCCAGAACTATCAAACACTCCTCATATGTTAACTCTTTCATTCCCAGAATCATTATTGTGAACTGCCTGGAGCCTCTCCAATGCCAGCACATCTTTCTGATATAAGGGACCCAAAACTGCTCACAATACTCCAAGTGTGGTCTGACCAATGCCTTATAAAACGTCAGCATTACATCCTTGCTCTTGTATTCTAATCCTCTCGAAATGCATGCTCACATTGAGTTTGCCAATCT
This sequence comes from Hemitrygon akajei, assembly GCF_048418815.1. Lineage (NCBI taxonomy): Eukaryota > Metazoa > Chordata > Chondrichthyes > Myliobatiformes > Dasyatidae > Hemitrygon > Hemitrygon akajei. Next base: position 6,832,162 of record NW_027331920.1, read on the forward strand.
TACCACTGACACAAATTGCAAGGTAACCTTGAGGGAATCCTGCACAAGGACACCCAAGTCCCTTTGCTCTTCTGATTTTTGAATTCTATCTCTTTTCAAAAATGTCTATGCCTTTAATCCTTCTACCAAAGTGCATGCACAACTTCCCTACCCGACCATCCATCTATCACTTATTTGTCCATTTCCTGATCTGTCTCTGTCCTTCCCCAGATTCCGAGCTTCTGCAGCACTACTTGCCCCTTCACCTATCTTCATATCATCTGCAAGCTTGGCCACAAAGGCAACAATTCTGTCATCCAAATCATCCTTCTGTCTATCTTGGCTTTGTGTTCCTCAAAGAATTCTAACAGATTTGTCAGGCAAGATTTCCCCTTAAGGGAAGGCATGCTGTCTTTGCTCTATTTTATCATGTGCCTCCATGTACCCGAAAGCTCGTCCTTAACACTGGACTCCAACACCTTTCCAAACACACCACATCCAGACTAACTCACCTATAATTTTCTTTCCCCAGCTGCTCTGCCTTCTTAAAGAGTGAAGTGACCTTTGCAATTTCCAGTCATCTTGAATGATCTGGTGATTCTTGAAAGATCATTACTAATGCCCCCATATTCTCTTCAGCTATCTCTTTCCGAACACTGGGGTGTGGTCCATCTGGTGCAGATACCTTCATATCTTTAATCGTCTTTCTCTTCTATGCTGTCTCGGATTTCCCTGTCAAACACGGTTACCTCATCCTCCCTGTATAATCATACTTCATCTTTCCGAATTGCCCCTGGAGCTCCAGTCTTTGTTGTTCTGCAATCATCCCTGCTCGTGTCCCCTTCCAATCTACTTTGGTCAGCTCCTCCCTCATGACCCATCCAGGGTCTTTTTACCCTTGTACTTTCGTAACGCTACCCGCAATGATTCTCCATCTTCCAATCCTATGTCACCTCTCTCGAAGGATTTCATTTCATTTCTTACCAACAGAGCCTCCCCAGCCTCTCCGCCTACCTGCCTGTCCTTTGAATACAAGGTGTATCCTTTAAAGTTCAGCTTCAAGCCAGGATCTCCTTTCCACCACAACTCAGTGATGCCAACAACGTTGTAACTGCCAATCACTACCTGTGCTACAAGATCATCTACCTTATTCCGTATACTGGTGCATTGAAATACAACACCTTCAGTCCTGTATTCATCAGCCTATTCCACACTGTCCACATGAACTGAAGTAAGGCTTTTGATTTCAATGATAGACCACACTTGGGGGATTGACTGCATTTCTGGTTCCCCGGAACATGGGGAGGATGTCATTACACTGGACAGGAGGCTTCAGGAGGATGTTACCAGGACTGGGGGCTTGGGTTAAAAGCAGAGAGTGGATAAGCTTGGGCTATTTAGCTGTAGTGTAGGATGTTGAGGGGTGACCCCTTATCGAGGTAAATACATTCTTAAGGGGCTCAGATAAAGTGAGTCATTTTCTGAGAAATGGGGGTACAGAACCAGAGAGCTCAGATTGAATGTTAAAGGGAAATTTTATGAGGGATCTAAAGGGTAACATTCCCACAGAGAACGAGGTGGGTAAATGGAATTTGCCAGCAGGCGCTGTAGAAACAGGTATAAATAAAATATTTTAAAATAAATTTGTACAGGTACATAGATAGGAAATGGTTAGGGGAATATAGGGCAAACACATACAAATGGACATGCTCAAGAAGACATCTTAGTCTTGCGGATTGATGAAGTGGGCCGTGGTTTGGACATCTGCCAAACCCTCCCAGATCATCCTCCTGAGGAATCTCTCCCCAGATACTGTCTCTGAACTGTTGATGTGACATCATGTCAGAGGGTGTGTGTGTGTGTGTGTGTGTGTGTGTGTGTGTGTGTGTGTGTGTGTGTGTGTGTGTGTGTGTGTGTGTGTGTGTGTGTGTGTGTGTGTGTGTGTGTGTGTGTGTGTGTGTGTGTGTGTGTGTGTGTCTACGTGTGTTCGCACGATTGAGCAGAGAGACAGAGTATTTGAGGCTTTCCAGTTCAATTCAGGAATATTTCCAGTAATTGGTGTGCCTCGAAAGACGGGTCACAGTGTTGGGCCGACCATTCAGATTAGAACAAAATAATTTACCCAGCAGCCTGAGCTCACAACCCGCTCTTGCGTTTCAGAGTTACTTACAAATTGAAATGTACAATTTAAAATGTGCAAAGTAAATTTATTATCAAAGTATAGGCACATCACCATGTATAATCCTGGGATTTGATTATAATGTAAATTCAGTGAACTCAAGAACCATTATAAGATGAATGAAAGATCGCCCCCAACAGGACAAACAAAACAACCATGTGCAAAAGACAACAAAATTCAAATACAAAAGAAATAAAACTAATAAATAACCCAGAAATAAACATCAAGAACATGAGATGAAGAGCTGTTGATTGTTTCCATTGGTTGTGGGAATAGCAAAGTTTAAGGATCTGGTCTCATTTTAGAAAATTTTTTGGTTTAGCGAAATTTTCATTATCATCTCCCATTCTCCTTAATTATTTTTTTTATCCCTTCCATAACTGACAAAGTCTTTAAGAATTGGGATGAACTAGGTATTAAGTGTTTTTGGAACTTGTTTATCTCAGGATCTCTTGCATCATTTGACCAATTGTCAAATAAATTTGCACTCCCAAAATCACGTTTTTACAGATAGCTTCAAATTAGAGATTTCTATGTTTCCAATTAGCTACTTTTCCTATAGGTCCTGATAAAAATTTACTGGACGCTCGTTTAAATTTAAAACCTTTTGTTAATGGTTCTATTACCGGTATCTATAACTTGTTGATTAATTCTAGACAAGACTTTTTAGATAAAATAAAAAAAGCTTGGGAGGATGACCTAAATTGTCAGATTTCTGATGATAGATGGAATAAAATTCTTAAGCGGGTTAATAAATCATCTTTCTGTGCTCGTTATGCTCTTCTACAATTTAAAGTGGTTCATAGAGCTTACATTTCTAAACAGAAGCTCTCCAGTTTTTACCCGAATGTTTCTCCACTTTGTAATAAATGTAGCTCTGCTGATGCCTCTTTAATTCATATGTTTTGATTTTGCCCTACAATTGAAAAGTTTTGGCGGGAAGTATTTCATACCTTCTGTCAACTTTTTAGGGTCCAATTTGACCCAAATCCCCTTACTGCCTTGTTTGATATGATTGCAAATGAAGAAATAACTTTAAATACTCCTAACATACAGGTTTTAATTTTTACCTCTCTTATAGCAAGAAGAGCAATCTTGCTTAAATGGAAGGAGTCAACCCCTCCTACACATCTTCAATGGCTACGTGATATTATGTCGTATTTAAATTTAGAAAAGATCCGCTGCTCAGTCTTAAATTCGAAACAATCTTTTTATGATATTTGGGGACGTTTCCTAAATTACTTTTCCAATTTATAAAGTTTAACAGTGCACAGACTTTTATGTATATTTTTATCTTCTCTTCTTAAGTGAATACATTTTTTTTCTAATTATCGATTGTCATCCATTAGTTTTTTTCTTTGGTAGTTGGTAGGGGGTTGACTTTTATATATATATATAAACAATTTATTTTATGATGTATGACCTATCTTTAAATGTTTGATTACAAAGTGCTATACCTTTATGTGTTATGCTATAACATTTTGATCAATTTTATTACAATATATGAATGTACACAAGTTATGTTGAGATGTATCTATGTGTTGCACTCTAAATCTTTTTATTCTTCTGCATAAAAATATTGTAAAAAGAAAGAAGGACCTGTTGGTTGAGTGTAATAACTGTTCCTGAACCTGGGGTTGAGGCTCCTGAGGCTCATGCACCTTCTTCCTGATGACAGCATTGAGAAGAGAGCATGGCCTGGGTGGTGGGGGGTCCTTGATGATGGATGCTGATTTCCTGCGACAGCACTCCGCAGAGATGTGCTCAGTTGTGAGGAGAGTTTTACCCGTGATGTGAAGGGCCATATCTACTATGATGTGCTGGGCCATACTACTGAGGACAGACAGTTCCTGCTTTCTTGTAATTGCACTTGTGTCCCGGACTCGGGACAGATCCTCTGAAATGTTAAAACTGTGGAATTTAAAGTTGCTGAACGTCTCCACCTTTGAGCCCCGATGAGGATTGCCTCATGGGTTCCTGTTTCCTCCTCCAAAGTCCATAACCAGTTCATTGCTCTTGCTCTCATTGAATGAGAGGCTGCTCTTGGACCATAAGACCATGAGAGACAGAAGCAGAATTAGGCCATTTGGCCCATCAAAACTGCTCTGCCACTTCATCATGGTAAATCCATTTTTCCTCCCCTCCCCATTTTCCTGCCTTCGCCGCGTATCCTTTCATGCCCTGACCGATCGAAAGTCCATCAACCTCTGCCTTAGCAAAAGGAAAAGCAGCATCCGTCATCAAGGCAAGATGAGGTGAGGCACCTCCCACCCCATACCCATCCATTTCTGTCCCTCCCCCTCCCCACTCTCTTGCCTACAAACCTGGCTTTCACTCCCTACCATTCTCTTCTCTCTCTCCCTCCCCTCCCTCAACTTTCTCAACTCTCTCCTCTCTCACACTCTCCTCCCCTCTTCCACACTCTCTTCCCACACTTCCCACTCTCTCCCAACTCTCTGCTTCACTCTTTCCTCCCCAGTATACCCCATTCTCCTACTCTTGAACCCTCTCTCCCCACGTTCTCTTTCTTTCACTCTCATCCCTCTCTTCGCTCCCTCTCCCCTTCCCTTTTCCCCTTTCTCCACCCCTCTCCAGTCTCCCCCACTCCCCCTCCCCCTTTCTCTCAGATCAATGATTCTGTGCTCTGTTTACACTTGTTTAGTAGATTGTTCGTATCACTTGTTCCTTCATCAATTCTTTCACTTTGTTTTAGACTTGGGATTGTGTTTTTCATTATATATTGTACTTCTCATTTACTGTAATCCAACAAACAATCCCGCAGCATCCTCGGAAAGTTCCTACTCCCCACTGATCGAATCCTCTCATCTTGCTGATCTCGGTCCGACACGTCCACTCTTTATTATTTTCCATAGAGGTTGCCTGACCTGCTGAGTTCCTCCAGCATTTTGTGTGTGTTGTTCTCCGTTACACCTCCTCCTCTCTGTTCCTTTCCTTTCCCATTTCCTGCACCTCTCTCCCTTCCACCATTCTTACCCATCTCTCCCACGCGCTCTCACTCCCTCTGTCCCTCTCTCACCCCGACTGTTCATTGCAGTCTCTCTCTCTCCCCCTTTATCACACTCTCGCTTACTCACACGCACAAACCTCTCCCCTGTATTACTCTCGCAATCACTCCCACACTCTCCTCTGCTCCAGCCCTCTCCATCTCTCCCACCTCCACGCTGGTCCACTCCTCCCTTTCTCCCTCTCTCCTTCCCTCCCTCTCTATCACACCCCTGTTCCCGCTCTCCTGCTCTTCTTCTCTCGTTTGCTCAAATTTCACGTAAAATTGTTCTCTCTCTCTGTCTCTCCACCCTCTATCTTTGCTCACGTTCTTACCCTCCATCTTCCTCCTTCCCTCGGTGCCTCTCTTCACCCTCTATCACTGCACCCACTCGCTCATCCCACTCTTACCCTCTTCAACCTACTTACCCGCACTCTCCCATTCTCCCCCTATATTCTACCCTTTGTCTCTCCACATTTCTCTCCCTCACTCTCTTTCTCTCTTCACCACTGTCACATCTGTCCTTCGGCCAAGGAGAGACGGAAAAGAGTTAGACGCAGATGGAGAGGGAGGAGTGAAACTGATCGAGTCAGCAATTGATTGTATCGGCATTGGCTTCGTTCAGTGACCCCAGCTCGAACTTGCTCCCCGACTGCATATCCTTCCCTCCATCCGTGCCTTCAAAGTACACTGAGAGAGAGAGAGAGAGAGAAAGAGGCAGAGAGAGAGAGAGAGAGGGAGAGAGAGACAGAGAGAGGGAGAGAGGAAGAGAGGGAGAGAGACAGAGAGAGAGAGGGAGAGAGGAAGAGAGGGAGAGAGACAGAGAGAGAGAGGAACAGAAAGAGAGAGAGACAGAGAGGGAGAGCAAGGGACAGAGAGAGAGAGCGAGAGAGATAGACAGAGAGAGAGAGGGTGGGGAGAGAGTGAGACAGAGAGAGGGAGAGGGAGGGAGAACGAGAGTGAGAGATGGAGAGAGGGAAAGAGAAAGAGAGGCAGAGAGAGAGACAGAGAGGCAGAGAGAGAGACAGAAAGAGAGGGAGGGAGAACGAGAGGGAGAGATGGAGAGAGGGAAAGAGACAGAGAGGCAGAGAGAGAGGAACAGAGAGAGAGAGACAGAGAGAGGAAGAGGGAGAGAGAGGAACAGAGTGAGAGAGAGGGAGAGGGAGACAGACAGAGAAAGAGGGTGGGGAGAGAGTGAGGGAGAGAGACAGAGAGAGAGAGAGGGACAGAGAGACAGAAAGAGAGCGAGAGGGAGAGATGGAGAGAGGGAAAGAGACAGAGAGAGGCAGAGAGGGTGGGGACAGAGTGAGACAGGGAGAGAGAGGAACAGAGAGTGAGAGGGACAGAGAGAGAGAGGGAAAGATGGAGAGAGACAGAGACAGGCAGAGAGAAAGGAACAGAGAGGGAGACAGAGAGAGGGTGGGGAGAGAGTGAGAGGGAGAGAGACAGAGACAGAAGGAGAGAGAGAAAGAGAGAGAGAAACAGAGAGTGAGAGAGACAGACAGAGGGAGAGATGGAGAGGGAAAGAGAGAGAGAGAGGGAGACAGAGACAGAGAAAGAGAGGGAGACAGAGAGAGAGGGTGGGGAGAGAGAGTGAGCAAGAGAGGGACAGAGAGAGAGACAGGCAGAGACAGACAGAGAGAAAGAGAGAGAGAAAGAGAGAGAGATTGAGAGAGAGTGAGAGAGGGAGACAGACAGAGAGGGGTAGAGAGAGAGGGTGTAGAGAGAGTGACAGAGACACAGAGAGAGAGAAAGAGAGAGTGAGTGAGTGAGTGAGTGAGAGAGAGGCAGCGAGAGTGATGGAGAGAGCGTGAGAGAGAGGGAGAGAGGAAGAGAGAGAGGGAGAGACAGAAAGCGAGGGAGAGAGACAGAGAGAGCGGAACAGAGAGTGAGAGAGGAACAGGGAGTGAGAGAGACAGACAGAGAGGGAAAGCAAGAGAGAGAGTGAGAGAGACAGAGACAGGCAGAGAGAGAGGAACAGAGAGAGGGGGGAGAGAGACAGAGAGAGAGGGAGAGACACAGGGAGAGTGAGATACATAGAGAGAGAGAAGGAGAGAGACAGGCAGAGAGAGAGAGGGTGGGGAGAGTGAGAGGGAGAGGGCGAGAGAGACAGAGTGAGAGAGAGACACAGAGAGGGGGAAGAGAGGCAGAGAGGAAACGTGGGAGAGAGAGGCAGAGGGAGAGAGGAAGGGAGAGAGAAGGAGAGAGGGAGAGCGAGATACAGAGAGAGAGAGAGAGACAGAGAGAAAGGCAGAGAGAGAGGGTGGGGAGAGAGTGAGAGGGAGAGGGAGAGAGACAGAGAGGGAGAGAGAGAGGGGGAGAGAGAGAGAAAGGGAGTGAGACAGAAAGAGAGTGAGAGAGATAGAGAGAGGGGGAGAGAGGCAGAGAGAGAGAGGAAGAGAGAGAAGGAGAGAGAGGAACAGAGAGTGTGGGAGACAGGGAGAGAGGGACAGAGATTGAGAGAGAGAGAGAGGGGCGGAGAGAGGGAGAGAGTCAGAGAGGGTGTTGGAGAGAGAGTGAGACAGAGAGAGAGAAGGAGAGAGGGAGAGAGAGAGGGAGAGTGGGAGAGACACAGAGAGAGGAACAGAATGAGAGAGAGAAACAGGGAGTGAGAGAGACAGATATAGTGGGAGAGCAAGAGAGAGAGTGAGAGAGGCAGAGAAACAGGCAGAGAGCGAGGAACAGAGAGGGAGGGAGAGAGACAGAGAGAGAGGGAGAGACACAGGGAGAGCGAGATACATAGAGAGAGAGAAGGAGAGAGACAGGCAGAGAGAGAGAGGGTGGGGAGAGAGGGAGAGGGAAAGAGAGACAGAGAGAGAGGGAGAGACAGAGGGGGAAGAGAGAGAAAGGGAGTGAGACAGAAAGAGAGTAAGAGAGAGACAGATAGAGGGGCAGAGAGGCAGAGAGGAAACGTGGGAGAGAGAGGCAGAGGGAGAGAGGAAGAGAGAGAGAAGGAGAGAGGGAGAGCGAGATACAGAGAGAAAGAGAGAGAGGGGGCGACAGAGAGACAGGCAGAGACAGAGAGGGTGGGGAGAGAGGGAGAGGGAGAGAGACAGAGAGAGAGAGAGAGGGGAGAGAGAGAGAAAGGGAGTGAGACAGAAAGAGAGTGAGAGTGAGACAGAGAGAGGGGGAGAGAGGCAGAGAGAGAGGAAAAGAGGGAGAGAGAGACAGATAGAGAGGAAGAGAGAGGAGAGAGAGAGGGAGAGACAGAGAGAGAGAGGAACAGAGAGTGAGAGAGACAGAGAGAGAGGGACAGAGATTGAGAGAGAGAGGAACAGGGAGTGAGAGAGAGAGAGGGGCTGAGAGAGGGTGAGACAGAGAGAGAGGCAGAGAGAGAGAAAGAGAGAGGGAGAGAGAGAGGGAGCGTGGGAGAGAGGGAGAGAGACAGAGAGAGGAACAGAATGAGAGAGAGAGAGAGAGGAACAAGGAGTGAGAGAGACAGATAGAGTGGGAGAGCAAGAGAGACAGTGAGAGAGACAGAGAAACAGGCAGAGAGCGAGGAACAGAGAGAGAGGGAGAGAGAGACAGAGAGAGGGAGAGCGAGATACACAGAGAGAGAAGGAGAGAGACAGAGAGACACGTAGAGAGAGAGGGGTGGGGAGAGAGTGAAAGGGAGAGGGAGAGGGAGAGACAGAGGGGGAGAGAGAGAGAAAGGGAGAGAGACAGAGAGAGAGAGTGGGGAGAGAGTGAGACATGAACAGAGAGTGAGAGAGACTGAGAGAGAGAGGGACAGAGAGTGAGAAAGAGAGGATCAGGGAGTGAGTGAGAGACAGACAGAGAGGGAGGGCAAGGGAGAGAGTGAGAGAGACGTAGGCAGGCAGAGAGAGGAACAGAGCGAGAGGGAGGGAGACAGAGAGAGAGGGTGGGGAGAGAGAGGGAGAGAGAGAGGGAGAGGGAGAGAGAGTGGGAGAGAGAGAGAGAGGGAGAGCGAGATACAGAGAGAGAGAAGGAGAGACAGGCAGAGAGAGAGGGTGGGGAGTGTGAGAGAGACAGAGACAGAGAAAGAGAGGGAGACAGAGAGAGGGAGAGAGACAGAGAGAGTGGGGAGAGAGTGAGAGACAGAAAGAGAGAGAGAGAGAGAGAGAGAGAGAGAGAGAGAGAGGGAGTGAGAGGAACAGAGAGTGTGAGAGAGACAGAGACAGAGAGAAAGAGAGTGAGACAGAGAGAGAAAGAGAGAGAGAGAGAGGGGCGGAGACAGAGAGAAGGAGAGGGTGGGGAGAGAGGGAGTGGGAGGGAGAGAGGGAGAGAGACAGCAAGAGAGAGAGAGAGGGTGGGGAGAGAGTGAGAGAGGAACAGTGGGAGAGAGAGACAGAGAGAGAAAGAGAGAGAGATTGAGAGAGAGTGAGAGAGGGAGACAGACAGAGAGGGGTAGAGAGAGAGGGTGTAGAGAGAGTGACAGAGACACAGAGAGAGAGAAAGAGAGAGTGAGTGAGTGAGTGAGAGAGAGGCAGCGAGAGTGATGGAGAGAGCGTGAGAGAGAGGGAGAGAGGAAGAGAGAGAGGGAGAGACAGAAAGCGAGGGAGAGAGACAGAGAGAGCGGAACAGAGAGTGAGAGAGGAACAGGGAGTGAGAGAGACAGACAGAGAGGGAAAGCAAGAGAGAGAGTGAGAGAGACAGAGACAGGCAGAGAGAGAGGAACAGAGAGAGGGGGAGAGAGACAGAGAGAGAGGGAGAGACACAGGGAGAGCGAGATACATAGAGAGAGAGAAGGAGAGAGACAGGCAGAGAGAGAGAGGGTGGGGAGAGAGTGAGAGGGAGAGGGCGAGAGAGACAGAGTGAGAGGGAGACACAGAGAGGGGGAAGAGAGGCAGAGGAATCGTGGGAGAGAGAGGCAGAGGGAGAGAGGAAGGGAGAGAGAAGGAGAGAGGGAGAGAGAGGGAGAGCGAGATACAGAGAGAGAGAGAGAGAGACAGAGAGAAAGGCAGAGACAGAGAGGGTGGGGAGAGAGTGAGAGGGAGAGAGACAGAGAGGGAGAGAGAGAGGGGGAGAGAGAGAAAGGGAGTGAGACAGAAAGAGAGTGAGAGAGATAGAGGGGGAGAGAGGCAGAGAGAGAGAGAGGAAAAGAGGGAGAGAGAGACAGATAGAGAGGAAGAGAGAGAAGGAGAGAGAGGAACAGAGAGTGAGGGAGACAGGGAGAGAGGGACAGAGATTGAGAGAGAGAGAGAGGGGCGGAGAGAGGGAGAGAGTCAGAGAGGGTGTTGGAGAGAGAGTGAGACAGAGAGAGAAGGAGAGAGGGAGAGAGAGAGGGAGAGTGGGAGAGACACAGAGAGAGGAACAGAATGAGAGAGAGAGAGGAACAGGGAGTAAGAGAGACAGATATAGTGGGAGAGCAAGAGAGTGAGAGAGACAGAGAAACAGGCAGAGAGCGAGGAACAGAGAGAGAGGGAGAGAGACAGAGAGAGAGGGAGAGACACAGGGAGAGCGAGATACATAGTGAGAGAGAAGGAGAGAGACAGGCAGAGAGAGAGAGGGTGGGGAGAGAGGGAGAGGGAAAGAGAGACAGAGAGCGAGGGAGAGACAGAGGGGGAAGAGAGAGAAAGGGAGTGAGACAGAAAGAGAGTGAGAGAGATAGAGAGAGGGGGAGAGAGGCAGAGAGAGAGAGGAAAAGAGGGAGAGAGAGACAGATAGAGAGGAAGAGAGAGAAGGAGAGAGAGGAACAGAGAGTGAGGGAGACAGGGAGAGAGGGACAGAGATTGAGAGAGAGAGAGAGGGGCGGAGAGAGGGAGAGAGTCAGAGAGGGTGTTGGAGAGAGAGTGAGACAGAGAGAGAGAGAAGGAGAGAGGGAGAGAGAGAGGGAGAGTGGGAGAGACACAGAGAGAGGAACAGAATGAGAGAGAGAGGAACAGGGAGTGAGAGAGACAGATATAGTGGGAGAGCAAGAGAGAGAGAGTGAGAGAGACAGAGAAACAGGCAGAGAGCGAGGAACAGAGAGAGAGGGAGAGAGACAGAGAGAGAGAGACACAGGGAGAGCGAGATACATAGAGAGAGAGAAGGAGAGAGACAGGCAGAGAGAGAGAGGGTGGGGAGAGAGGGAGAGGGAAAGAGAGACAGAGAGAGAGGGAGAGACAGAGGGGGAAGAGAGAGAAAGGGAGTGAGACAGAAAGAGAGTAAGAGAGAGACAGATAGAGGGGGAAGAGAGGCAGAGAGGAAACGTGGGAGAGAGAGGCAGAGGGAGAGAGGAAGAGAGAGAGAAGGAGAGAGGGAGAGCGAGATACAGAGAGAAAGAGAGAGAGGGGGCGACAGAGAGACAGGCAAGACAGAGAGGGTGGGGAGAGAGGGAGAGGGAGAGAGACAGAGAGAGAGAGAGAGAGGGGAGAGAGAGAGAAAGGGAGTGAGACAGAAAGAGAGTGAGAGTGAGACAGAGAGAGGGGGAGAGAGGCAGAGAGAGAGGAAAAGAGGGAGAGAGACAGATAGAGAGGAAGAGAGAGGAGAGAGAGAGGGAGAGACAGAGAGAGAGAGGAACAGAGAGTGAGAGAGACAGAGAGAGAGGGACAGAGATTGAGAGAGAGAGGAACAGGGAGTGAGAGAGAGAGAGGGGCTGAGAGAGGGTGAGACAGAGAGAGAGGCAGAGAGAGAGAAAGAGAGAGGGAGAGAGAGAGGGAGCGTGGGAGAGAGGGAGAGAGACAGAGAGAGGAACAGAATGAGAGAGAGAGAGAGAGGAACAAGGAGTGAGAGAGACAGATAGAGTGGGAGAGCAAGAGAGACAGTGAGAGAGACAGAGAAACAGGCAGAGAGCGAGGAACAGAGAGAGAGGGAGAGAGAGACAGAGAGAGGGAGAGCGAGATACACAGAGAGAGAAGGAGAGAGACAGAGAGACACGTAGAGAGAGAGGGGTGGGGAGAGAGTGAAAGGGAGAGGGAGAGGGAGAGACAGAGGGGGAGAGAGAGAGAAAGGGAGAGAGACAGAGAGAGAGAGTGGGGAGAGAGTGAGACATGAACAGAGAGTGAGAGAGACTGAGAGAGAGAGGGACAGAGAGTGAGAAAGAGAGGATCAGGGAGTGAGTGAGAGACAGACAGAGAGGGAGGGCAAGGGAGAGAGTGAGAGAGACGTAGGCAGGCAGAGAGAGGAACAGAGCGAGAGGGAGGGAGACAGAGAGAGAGGGTGGGGAGAGAGAGGGAGAGAGAGAGGGAGAGGGAGAGAGAGTGGGAGAGAGAGAGAGAGGGAGAGAGGAAGAGAGAGAGAAGGAGAGAGGGAGAGCGAGATACAGAGAGAAAGAGAGAGAGGGGGCGACAGAGAGACAGGCAAGACAGAGAGGGTGGGGAGAGAGGGAGAGGGAGAGAGACAGAGAGAGAGAGAGAGAGGGGAGAGAGAGAGAAAGGGAGTGAGACAGAAAGAGAGTGAGAGTGAGACAGAGAGAGGGGGAGAGAGGCAGAGAGAGAGGAAAAGAGGGAGAGAGACAGATAGAGAGGAAGAGAGAGGAGAGAGAGAGGGAGAGACAGAGAGAGAGAGGAACAGAGAGTGAGAGAGACAGAGAGAGAGGGACAGAGATTGAGAGAGAGAGGAACAGGGAGTGAGAGAGAGAGAGGGGCTGAGAGAGGGAGTGAGACAGAGAGAGAGGCAGAGAGAGAGAGAAAGAGAGAGGGAGAGAGAGAGGGAGCGTGGGAGAGAGGGAGAGAGACAGAGAGAGGAACAGAATGAGAGAGAGAGAGAGAGGAACAAGGAGTGAGAGAGACAGATAGAGTGGGAGAGCAAGAGAGACAGTGAGAGAGACAGAGAAACAGGCAGAGAGCGAGGAACAGAGAGAGAGGGAGAGAGAGACAGAGAGAGGGAGAGCGAGATACACAGAGAGAGAAGGAGAGAGACAGAGAGACACGTAGAGAGAGAGGGGTGGGGAGAGAGTGAAAGGGAGAGGGAGAGGGAGAGACAGAGGGGGAGAGAGAGAGAAAGGGAGAGAGACAGAGAGAGAGAGTGGGGAGAGAGTGAGACATGAACAGAGAGTGAGAGAGACTGAGAGAGAGAGGGACAGAGAGTGAGAAAGAGAGGATCAGGGAGTGAGTGAGAGACAGACAGAGAGGGAGGGCAAGGGAGAGAGTGAGAGAGACATAGGCAGGCAGAGAGAGGAACAGAGAGAGGGAGGGAGACAGAGAGAGAGGTTGGGGAGAGAGGGAGAGAGAGAGGGAGAGGGAGAGAGAGTGGGAGAGAGACAGAGAGAGGGAGAGCGAGATACAGAGAGAGAGAAGGAGAGACAGGCAGAGAGAGAGGGTGGGGAGAGTGAGAGAGACAGAGACAGAGAAAGAGAGGGAGACAGAGAGAGGGAGAGAGACAGAGAGAGAGTGGGGAGAGAGTGAGAGAAAGAGAGAGAGAGAGAGGGAGAGAGAGAGAGGGAGTGAGAGGAACAGAGAGTGTGAGAGAGACAGAGATAGAGAGAAACAGAGTGAGACAGAGAGAAAGAGAGAGAGAGAGAGGGGCGGAGACAGAGAGAAGGAGAGGGTGGGGAGAGAGGGAGTGGGAGGGAGAGAGGGAGAGAGACAGCAAGAGAGATAGAGAGGGTGGGGAGAGAGTGAGAGAGGAACAGTGGGAGAGAGAGACAGAGAGAGAGAGACAGAGAGAGAGGGAGAGAGAGGAACAGAGTGAGAGAGAGAGAGACAGAGAGAGGGAGAGGGAGAGAGGGAGAGCGAGATACAGAGAGAGAGAAGGAGAGACAGGCAGAGAGAGGGTGTGGCGAGAGTGAGAGACAGACAGAGAGAGAGAAAGAGAGAGTGAGTGAGTGAGTGAGTGAGTGAGAGAGAGGCAGAGAGAGTGATGGAGAGAGCGTGAGAGAGAGGGAGAGACAGAGAGCGAGGGAGAGAGACAGAGAGAGTGGAACAGAGAGTGAGAGAGGAACAGGGAGTGAGTGAGAGACAGAGAGGGAAAGCAAGAGAGAGTGAGAGAGACAGAGAGACAGGCAGAGAGAGAGGAACAGAGAGAGGGAGAGACAGAGAGGGGGAGAGAGAGAGAAAGAGAGTGAGAGAGAGAGACAGAAAGAGAGAGACAGAGTGAGGGGGGAGAGAGGCAGAGAGGAAACGTGGGAGAGACAGAGGGAGAGAGGAAGAGAGAGAGAAGGAGAGAGGGAGAGGGAGACAGAGAGAGGGAGAGCGAGATACAGAGAGAAAGAGAGAGAGGGAGAGACAGAGAGACAGGCAGAGACAGAGAGGGTGGGGAGAGGGAGAGGGAGAGAGAGACAGAGGGAGAGAGAGACAGAGGGGAGAGAGAGAGAAAGGGAGTGAGACAGAAAGAGAGTGAGAGTGAGACAGAGAGAGGGGGAGAGAGGCAGAGAGAGAGAGGAAAAAAGGGAGAGTGAGACAGAGAGAGAGGAACAGAGAGTGAGAGAGACTGAGAGAGAGAGGGACAGAGAGTGAGAGAGAGAGGAACAGGGAGTGAGACAGACAGACAGAGAGGGAGGGGAAGAGAGAGAGTGAGTGAGACAGAGGCAGGCAGAGAGAGAGGAACAGAGAGAGAGGGAGAGAGAGAAGGAGCGAGATACAGAGAGAGAGAGAGAAGGAGAGTCAGAGACAGGCAGAGAGAGAGAGGGTGGGGAGAGAGTGAGGGAGAGGGAGAGTGAGACAGAGGGGAGAGAGGCAGAGAGAGAAGGAGAGAGAGGGAGAGAGTGAGAGAGACAGAAACAGGCACAGAGAGAGAGAGGAACAGAGAGAGAGAGGGAGAGCGGGAGAGCGAGATGCACAGAGAGAGGAGAGACAGACACGTAGAGAGAGAGAGGGTGGGGAGAGAGTGAAAGGGAGACAGAAAGAGAGTGAGAGAGACAGAAAGAGAGGGGGGAGAGAGGCAGAGAGAGAGGAAAAGTGGAAGAGAGAGACAGAGAGGGAGAGAGGAAGAGGCAGGCAGAGAGAGAGGAACAGAGAGAGAGGGAGAGAGACAGAGAGAGAGGGTGGGGAGAGAGAGAGAGAGAGGGTGAGAGAGGAACAGAGTGAGAGAGACAGAGACAGAGAGAGGGAGAGAGAGAGGGAGGGAGACATAGAGAGAGAGGGAAGACAGAGAGACAGAAAGAGAGAGACAGTGAGAGGGAGAGAGGAACAGTGAGAGAGAGAGACAGAGGCAGAGAGAAAGAGAGGGAGACAGAGGGAGAGAGACGGGGTGGGGAGAGAGAGAGAGGGAGTCAGAGAGAGAGGGAGAGACAGATGAAGACAGAGGGAGAGGGAGTGAGAGATTGAGTGAGAGGGAGAGGGAGAGAGAGACAGAGATAGAGAGAGGGGGAGAGAGGCAGAGAGAGAGAGGAAAAGAGGGAGAGAGAGACAGATAGAGAGGAAGAGAGAGAAGGAGAGAGAGGAACAGAGAGTGAGGGAGACAGGGAGAGAGGGACAGAGATTGAGAGAGAGAGAGAGGGGCGGAGAGAGGGAGAGAGTCAGAGAGGGTGTTGGAGAGAGAGTGAGACAGAGAGAGAGAAGGAGAGAGGGAGAGAGAGAGGGAGAGTGGGAGAGACACAGAGAGAGGAACAGAATGAGAGAGAGAGAGAGGAACAGGGAGTGAGAGAGACAGATATAGTGGGAGAGCAAGAGAGAGAGAGTGAGAGAGACAGAGAAACAGGCAGAGAGCGAGGAACAGAGAGAGAGGGAGAGAGACAGAGAGAGAGGGAGAGACACAGGGAGAGCGAGATACATAGAGAGAGAGAAGGAGAGAGACAGGCAGAGAGAGAGAGGGTGGGGAGAGAGGGAGAGGGAAAGAGAGACAGAGAGAGAGGGAGAGACAGAGGGGGAAGAGAGAGAAAGGGAGTGAGACAGAAAGAGAGTAAGAGAGAGACAGATAGAGGGGGAAGAGAGGCAGAGAGGAAACGTGGGAGAGAGAGGCAGAGGGAGAGAGGAAGAGAGAGAGAAGGAGAGAGGGAGAGCGAGATACAGAGAGAAAGAGAGAGAGGGGGCGACAGAGACAGGCAGAGACAGAGAGGGTGGGGAGAGAGGGAGAGGGAGAGAGACAGAGAGAGAGAGAGAGAAAGGGAGTGAGACAGAAAGAGAGTGAGAGTGAGACAGAGAGAGGGGGAGAGAGGCAGAGAGAGAGGAAAAGAGGGAGAGAGACAGATAGAGAGGAAGAGAGAGGAGAGAGAGAGGGAGAGACAGAGAGAGAGAGGAACAGAGAGTGAGAGAGACAGAGAGAGAGGGACAGAGATTGAGAGAGAGAGGAACAGGGAGTGAGAGAGAGAGAGGGGCTGAGAGAGGGAGTGAGACAGAGAGAGAGGCAGAGAGAGAGAAAGAGAGAGGGAGAGAGAGAGGGAGCGTGGGAGAGAGGGAGAGAGACAGAGAGAGGAACAGAATGAGAGAGAGAGAGAGAGGAACAAGGAGTGAGAGAGACAGATAGAGTGGGAGAGCAAGAGAGACAGTGAGAGAGACAGAGAAACATGCAGAGAGCGAGGAACAGAGAGAGAGGGAGAGAGAGACAGAGAGAGGGAGAGCGAGATACACAGAGAGAGAAGGAGAGAGACAGAGAGACACGTAGAGAGAGAGGGGTGGGGAGAGAGTGAAAGGGAGAGGGAGAGGGAGAGACAGAGGGGGAGAGAGAGAGAAAGGGAGAGAGACAGAGAGAGAGAGTGGGGAGAGAGTGAGACATGAACAGAGAGTGAGAGAGACTGAGAGAGAGAGGGACAGAGAGTGAGAAAGAGAGGATCAGGGAGTGAGTGAGAGACAGACAGAGAGGGAGGGCAAGGGAGAGAGTGAGAGAGACATAGGCAGGCAGAGAGAGGAACAGAGAGAGAGGGAGGGAGACAGAGAGAGAGGTTGGGGAGAGAGGGAGAGAGAGAGAGGGAGAGAGAGTGGGAGAGAGACAGAGAGAGGGAGAGCGAGATACAGAGAGAGAGAAGGAGAGACAGGCAGAGAGAGAGGGTGGGGAGAGTGAGAGAGACAGAGACAGAGAAAGAGAGGGAGACAGAGAGAGGGAGAGAGACAGAGAGAGTGGGGAGAGAGTGAGAGACAGAAAGAGAGAGAGAGAGAGGGAGAGAGAGAGAGGGAGTGAGAGGAACAGAGAGTGTGAGAGAGACAGAGATAGAGAGAAACAGAGTGAGACAGAGAGAAAGAGAGAGAGAGAGAGGGGCGGAGACAGAGAGAAGGAGAGGGTGGGGAGAGAGGGAGTGGGAGGGAGAGAGGGAGAGAGACAGCAAGAGAGAGAGAGAGGGTGGGGAGAGAGTGAGAGAGGAACAGTGGGAGAGAGAGACAGAGAGAGAGAGACAGAGAGAGAGGGAGAGAGAGGAACAGAGTGAGAGAGAGAGAGACAGAGAGAGGGAGAGGGAGAGATGGAGAGAGAGGGAGAGCGAGATACAGAGAGAGAGAAGGAGAGACAGGCAGAGAGAGGGTGTGGCGAGAGTGAGAGACAGACAGAGAGAGAGAAAGAGAGAGTGAGTGAGTGAGTGAGTGAGAGAGAGGCAGAGAGAGTGATGGAGAGAGCGTGAGAGAGAGGGAGAGACAGAGAGCGAGGGAGAGAGACAGAGAGAGTGGAACAGAGAGTGAGAGAGGAACAGGGAGTGAGTGAGAGACAGAGAGGGAAAGCAAGAGAGAGTGAGAGAGACAGACAGGCAGAGAGAGAGGAACAGAGAGGGGGAGAGAGAGAGAAAGAGAGTGAGAGAGAGACAGAAAGAGAGAGACAGAGTGAGGGGGGAGAGAGGCAGAGAGGAAACGTGGGAGAGACAGAGGGAGAGAGGAAGAGAGAGAGAAGGAGAGAGGGAGAGGGAGACAGAGAGAGGGAGAGCGAGATACAGAGAGAAAGAGAGAGAGGGAGAGACAGAGAGACAGGCAGAGACAGAGAGGGTGGGGAGAGGGAGAGGGAGAGAGAGACAGAGGGAGAGAGAGACAGAGGGGAGAGAGAGAGAAAGGGAGTGAGACAGAAAGAGAGTGAGAGTGAGACAGAGAGAGGGGGAGAGAGGCAGAGAGAGAGAGAGGAAAAAAGGGAGAGAGAGACAGAGAGAGAGGAACAGAGAGTGAGAGAGACTGAGAGAGAGAGGGACAGAGAGTGAGAGAGAGAGGAACAGGGAGTGAGACAGACAGACAGAGAGGGAGGGGAAGAGAGAGAGTGAGAGAGACAGAGGCAGGCAGAGAGAGAGGAACAGAGAGAGAGGGAGAGAGAGAAGGAGCGAGATACAGAGAGAGAGAGAAGGAGAGTCAGAGACAGGCAGAGAGAGAGAGGGTGGGGAGAGAGTGAGGGAGAGGGTGAGTGAGACAGAGGGGAGAGAGGCAGAGAGAGAAGGAGAGAGAGGGAGAGAGTGAGAGAGACAGAAACAGGCACAGAGAGAGAGAGGAACAGAGAGAGAGAGGGAGAGCGGGAGAGCGAGATGCACAGAGAGAGGAGAGACAGACACGTAGAGAGAGAGAGGGTGGGGAGAGAGTGAAAGGGAGACAGAAAGAGAGTGAGAGAGACAGAAAGAGAGGGGGGGAGAGAGGCAGAGAGAGAGGAAAAGTGGAAGAGAGAGACAGAGAGGGAGAGAGGAAGAGGCAGGCAGAGAGAGAGGAACAGAGAGAGAGAGACAGAGACAGAGAGAGGGAGAGAGAGAGGGAGGGAGACATAGAGAGAGAGGGAAGACAGAGAGACAGAAAGAGAGAGACAGTGAGAGGGAGAGAGGAACAGTGAGAGAGAGAGACAGAGGCAGAGAGAAAGAGAGGGAGACAGAGAGAGAGAGGAAGGGAGTGAGACAGAAAGAGAGACAGAGAGAGGGGGAGAGAGGCAGAGAGGGAGGAAAAGTGAGAGAGAGACAGAGAGAGAAGGAGGGAGAGAGAGAGAGAGAGAGAGAGAGAGAGAGAGAGAGAGAGCGGGGGGGGGGTGGGGGGAGAGACAGAGAGAGAGGAACAGAGAGGGAGAGAGACAGTGAGAGAGAGGGACAGAGATTGACAGAGAGAGGAACAGGGTGTGAGAGAGAGAGAGTGGGGCGGAGACAGGGAGAGAGACAGAGGGAGAGAGAGAGGGGGAGAGAGAGAAAGGGAGTGAGACAGAAAGAGAGTGAGAGAGATAGAGAGAGGGGGAGAGAGGCAGAGAGAGAGAGGAAAAGAGGGGGAGAGAGACAGATAGAGAGGAAGAGAGAGAAGGAGAGAGAGGAACAGAGAGTGAGGGAGACAGGGAGAGAGGGACAGAGATTGAGAGAGAGAGAGAGGGGCGGAGAGAGGGAGAGAGTCAGAGAGGGTGTTGGAGAGAGAGTGAGACAGAGAGAGAAGGAGAGAGGGAGAGAGAGAGGGAGAGTGGGAGAGACACAGAGAGAGGAACAGAATGAGAGAGAGAGAGGAACAGGCAGAGAGCGAGGAACAGAGAGAGAGGGAGAGAGACAGAGAGAGAGGGAGAGACACAGGGAGAGCGAGATACATAGAGAGAGAGAAGGAGAGAGACAGGCAGAGAGAGAGGGTGGGGAGAAAGGGAGAGGGAAAGAGAGACAGAGAGAGAGGGAGAGACAGAGGGGGAAGAGAGAGAAAGGGAGTGAGACAGAAAGAGAGTGAGAGAGATAGAGAGAGGGGGGAGAGAGGCAGAGAGAGAGAGGAAAAGAGGGAGAGAGAGACAGATAGAGAGGAAGAGAGAGAAGGAGAGAGAGGAACAGAGAGTGAGGGAGACAGGGAGAGAGGGACAGAGATTGAGAGAGAGAGAGAGAGAGGGGTGCGGAGAGAGGGAGAGAGTCAGAGAGGGTGTTGGAGAGAGAGTGAGACAGAGAGAGAGAAGGAGAGAGGGAGAGAGAGAGGGAGAGTGGGAGAGACACAGAGAGAGGAACAGAATGAGAGAGAGAGAGGAACAGGGAGTGAGAGAGACAGATATAGTGGGAGAGCAAGAGAGAGAGAGTGAGAGAGACAGAGAAACAGGCAGAGAGCGAGGAACAGAGAGAGAGGGAGAGAGACAGAGAGAGAGGGAGAGACACAGGGAGAGCGAGATACATAGAGAGAGAGAAGGAGAGAGACAGGCAGAGAGAGAGAGGGTGGGGAGAGAGGGAGAGGGAAAGAGAGACAGAGAGAGAGGGAGAGACAGAGGGGGAAGAGAGAGAAAGGGAGTGAGACAGAAAGAGAGTAAGAGAGAGACAGATAGAGGGGGAAGAGAGGCAGAGAGGAAACGTGGGAGAGAGAGGCAGAGGGAGAGAGGAAGAGAGAGAGAAGGAGAGAGGGAGAGCGAGATACAGAGAGAAAGAGAGAGAGGGGGTGACAGAGACAGGCAGAGACAGAGAGGGGGGAGAGAGAGAGAAAGGGAGTGAGACAGAAAGAGAGTGAGAGTGAGACAGAGAGAGGGGGAGAGAGGCAGAGAGAGAGGAAAAGAGGGAGAGAGACAGATAGAGAGGAAGAGAGAGGAGAGAGAGAGGGAGAGACAGAGAGAGAGAGGAACAGAGAGTGAGAGAGACAGAGAGAGAGGGACAGAGATTGAGAGAGAGAGGAACAGGGAGTGAGAGAGAGAGAGGGGCTGAGAGAGGGAGTGAGACAGAGAGAGAGGCAGAGAGAGAGAAAGAGAGAGGGAGAGAGAGAGGGAGCGTGGGAGAGAGGGAGAGAGACAGAGAGA
This sequence comes from Hemitrygon akajei, assembly GCF_048418815.1. Taxonomy (NCBI): domain Eukaryota; kingdom Metazoa; phylum Chordata; class Chondrichthyes; order Myliobatiformes; family Dasyatidae; genus Hemitrygon; species Hemitrygon akajei. The sequence goes on from NW_027331920.1 coordinate 6,852,756, forward strand.
GGAACAGAATGAGAGAGAGAGAGAGAGGAACAAGGAGTGAGAGAGACAGATAGAGTGGGAGAGCAAGAGAGACAGTGAGAGAGACAGAGAAACAGGCAGAGAGCGAGGAACAGAGAGAGAGGGAGAGAGAGACAGAGAGAGGGAGAGCGAGATACACAGAGAGAGAAGGAGAGAGACAGAGAGACACGTAGAGAGAGAGGGGTGGGGAGAGAGTGAAAGGGAGAGGGAGAGGGAGAGACAGAGGGGGAGAGAGAGAGAAAGGGAGAGAGACAGAGAGAGAGAGTGGGGAGAGAGTGAGACATGAACAGAGAGTGAGAGAGACTGAGAGAGAGAGGGACAGAGAGTGAGAAAGAGAGGATCAGGGAGTGAGTGAGAGACAGACAGAGAGGGAGGGCAAGGGAGAGAGTGAGAGAGACATAGGCAGGCAGAGAGAGGAACAGAGAGAGAGGGAGGGAGACAGAGAGAGAGGTTGGGGAGAGAGGGAGAGAGAGAGGGAGAGGGAGAGAGAGTGGGAGAGAGACAGAGAGAGGGAGAGCGAGATACAGAGAGAGAGAAGGAGAGACAGGCAGAGAGAGAGGGTGGGGAGAGTGAGAGAGACAGAGACAGAGAAAGAGAGGGAGACAGAGAGAGGGAGAGAGACAGAGAGAGAGTGGGGAGAGAGTGAGAGACAGAAAGAGAGAGAGAGAGAGGGAGAGAGAGAGGGAGTGAGAGGAACAGAGAGTGAGAGAGACAGAGATAGAGAGAAACAGTGTGAGACAGAGAGAAAGAGAGAGAGAGAGAGGGGCGGAGACAGAGAGAAGGAGAGGGTGGGGAGAGAGGGAGTGGGAGGGAGAGAGGGAGAGAGACAGCAAGAGAGAGAGAGAGGGTGGGGAGAGAGTGAGAGAGGAACAGTGGGAGAGAGAGACAGAGAGAGAGGGAGAGAGAGGAACAGAGTGAGAGAGAGAGAGAGACAGGGAGAGGGAGAGATGGAGAGAGAGGGAGAGCGAGATACAGAGAGAGAGAAGGAGAGACAGGCAGAGAGAGGGTGTGGCGAGAGTGAGAGACAGACAGAGAGAGAGAAAGAGAGAGTGAGTGAGTGAGTGAGTGAGAGAGAGGCAGAGAGAGTGATGGAGAGAGCGTGAGAGAGAGGGAGAGACAGAGAGCGAGGGAGAGAGACAGAGAGAGTGGAACAGAGAGTGAGAGAGGAACAGGGAGTGAGTGAGAGACAGAGAGGGAAAGCAAGAGAGAGTGAGAGAGACAGAGAGACAGGCAGAGAGAGAGGAACAGAGAGAGGGAGAGACAGAGAGGGGGAGAGAGAGAGAAAGAGAGTGAGAGAGAGACAGAAAGAGAGAGACAGAGTGAGGGGGGAGAGAGGCAGAGAGGAAACGTGGGAGAGACAGAGGGAGAGAGAGACAGAGAGAGGGAGAGCGAGATACACAGAGAGAGAAGGAGAGAGACAGAGAGACACGTAGAGAGAGAGGGGTGGGGAGAGAGTGAAAGGGAGAGGGAGAGGGAGAGACAGAGGGGGAGAGAGAGAGAAAGGGAGAGAGACAGAGAGAGAGAGTGGGGAGAGAGTGAGACATGAACAGAGAGTGAGAGAGACTGAGAGAGAGAGGGACAGAGAGTGAGAGAGAAGGAGAGAGGGAGAGGGAGACAGAGAGAGGGAGAGCGAGATACAGAGAGAAAGAGAGAGAGGGAGAGACAGAGAGACAGGCAGAGAAGGAGAGGGAGAGAGAGACAGAGGGAGAGAGAGACAGAGGGGAGAGAGAGAGAAAGGGAGTGAGACAGAAAGAGAGTGAGAGTGAGACAGAGAGAGGGGGAGAGAGGCAGAGAGAGAGAGAGGAAAAAGGGAGAGAGAGACAGAGAGAGAGGAACAGAGAGTGAGAGAGACTGAGAGAGAGAGGGACAGAGAGTGAGAGAGAGAGGAACAGGGAGTGAGACAGACAGACAGAGAGGGAGGGGAAGAGAGAGAGTGAGAGAGACAGAGGCAGGCAGAGAGAGAGGAACAGAGAGAGAGGGAGAGAGAGAAGGAGCGAGATACAGAGAGAGAGAGAAGGAGAGTCAGAGACAGGCAGAGAGAGAGAGGGTGGGGAGAGAGTGAGGGAGAGGGAGAGTGAGACAGAGGGGAGAGAGGCAGAGAGAGAAGGAGAGAGAGGGAGAGAGTGAGAGAGACAGAAACAGGCACAGAGAGAGAGAGGAACAGAGAGAGAGAGGGAGAGCGGGAGAGCGAGATGCACAGAGAGAGGAGAGACAGACACGTAGAGAGAGAGAGGGTGGGGAGAGAGTGAAAGGGAGACAGAAAGAGAGTGAGAGAGACAGAAAGAGAGGGGGGGGAGAGAGGCAGAGAGAGAGGAAAAGTGGAAGAGAGAGACAGAGAGGGAGAGAGGAAGAGGCAGGCAGAGAGAGAGGAACAGAGAGAGAGGGAGAGAGACAGTGAGAGAGGGTGGGGAGAGAGAGAGAGAGAGAGGGTGAGAGAGGAACAGAGTGAGAGAGACAGAGACAGAGAGAGGGAGAGAGAGAGGGAGGGAGACATAGAGAGAGAGGGAAGACAGAGAGACAGAAAGAGAGAGACAGTGAGAGGGAGAGAGGAACAGTGAGAGAGAGACAGGCAGAGAGAAAGAGAGGGAGACAGAGGGAGAGAGACGGGGTGGGGAGAGAGTGAGAGAGAGGGAGTCAGAGAGAGAGGGAGAGACAGATGAAGACAGAGGGAGAGGGAGTGAGAGATTGAGTGAGAGGGAGAGGGAGAGAGAGACAGAGAGAGAGAGAGGAAGGGAGTGAGACAGAAAGAGAGACAGAGAGAGGGGGAGAGAGGCAGAGAGGGAGGAAAAGTGAGAGAGAGACAGAGAGAGAAGGAGGGAGAGAGAGAGAGAGAGAGAGAGAGAGAGAGCGGGGGGGGTGGTGGGGGGAGAGACAGAGAGAGGAACAGAGAGGGAGAGAGACAGTGAGAGAGAGGGACAGAGATTGACAGAGAGAGGAACAGGGTGTGAGAGAGAGAGAGTGGGGCGGAGACAGGGAGAGAGACAGAGAGGGAGAGAGAGAAAGGGAGTGAGACAGAAAGAGAGTGAGAGATAGAGAGAGGGGGAGAGAGGCAGAGAGAGAGAGGAAAAGAGGGGGAGAGAGACAGATAGAGAGGAAGAGAGAGAAGGAGAGAGAGGAACAGAGAGTGAGGGAGACAGGGAGAGAGGGACAGAGATTGAGAGAGAGAGAGAGGGGCGGAGAGAGGGAGAGAGTCAGAGAGGGTGTTGGAGAGAGAGTGAGACAGAGAGAGAAGGAGAGAGGGAGAGAGAGAGGGAGAGTGGGAGAGACACAGAGAGAGGAACAGAATGAGAGAGAGAGAGGAACAGGGAGTGAGAGAGACAGATATAGTGGGAGAGCAAGAGAGAGAGAGTGAGAGAGACAGAGAAACAGGCAGAGAGCGAGGAACAGAGAGAGAGGGAGAGAGACAGAGAGAGAGGGAGAGACACAGGGAGAGCGAGATACATAGAGAGAGAGAAGGAGAGAGACAGGCAGAGAGAGAGGGTGGGGAGAAAGGGAGAGGGAAAGAGAGACAGAGAGAGAGGGAGAGACAGAGGGGGAAGAGAGAGAAAGGGAGTGAGACAGAAAGAGAGTGAGAGAGATAGAGAGAGGGGGAGAGAGGCAGAGAGAGAGAGGAAAAGAGGGAGAGAGAGACAGATAGAGAGGAAGAGAGAGAAGGAGAGAGAGGAACAGAGAGTGAGGGAGACAGGGAGAGAGGGACAGAGATTGAGAGAGAGAGAGAGGGGGGCGGAGAGAGGGAGAGAGTCAGAGAGGGTGTTGGAGAGTGAGACAGAGAGAGAGAAGGAGAGAGGGAGAGAGAGAGGGAGAGTGGGAGAGACACAGAGAGAGGAACAGAATGAGAGAGAGAGAGGAACAGGGAGTGAGAGAGACAGATATAGTGGGAGAGCAAGAGAGAGAGAGTGAGAGAGACAGAGAAACAGGCAGAGAGCGAGGAACAGAGAGAGAGGGAGAGAGACAGAGAGAGAGGGAGAGACAGGGAGAGCGAGATACATAGAGAGAGAGGAGAGAGACAGGCAGAGAGAGAGAGGGTGGGGAGAGAGGGAGAGGGAAAGAGAGACAGAGAGAGAGGGAGAGACAGAGGGGGAAGAGAGAGAAAGGGAGTGAGACAGAAAGAGAGTAAGAGAGAGACAGATAGAGGGGGAAGAGAGGCAGAGAGGAAACGTGGGAGAGAGAGGCAGAGGGAGAGAGGAAGAGAGAGAGAAGGAGAGAGGGAGAGCGAGATACAGAGAGAAAGAGAGAGAGGGGGCGACAGAGACAGGCAGAGACAGAGAGGGTGGGGAGAGAGGGAGAGGGAGAGAGACAGAGAGAGAGAGAGAGAGGGGGGAGAGAGAGAGAAAGGGAGTGAGACAGAAAGAGAGTGAGAGTGAGACAGAGAGAGGGGGAGAGAGGCAGAGAGAGAGGAAAAGAGGGAGAGAGACAGATAGAGAGGAAGAGAGAGGAGAGAGAGAGGGAGAGACAGAGAGAGAGAGGAACAGAGAGTGAGAGAGACAGAGAGAGAGGGACAGAGATTGAGAGAGAGAGGAACAGGGAGTGAGAGAGAGAGGGGCTGAGAGAGGGAGTGAGACAGAGAGAGAGGCAGAGAGAGAGAAAGAGAGAGGGAGAGAGAGAGGGAGCGTGGGAGAGAGGGAGAGAGACAGAGAGAGGAACAGAATGAGAGAGAGAGAGAGAGAGAGGAACAAGGAGTGAGAGAGACAGATAGAGTGGGAGAGCAAGAGAGACAGTGAGAGAGACAGAGAAACAGGCAGAGAGCGAGGAACAGAGAGAGAGGGAGAGAGAGACAGAGAGAGGGAGAGCGAGATACACAGAGAGAGAAGGAGAGAGACAGAGAGACACGTAGAGAGAGAGGGGTGGGGAGAGAGTGAAAGGGAGAGGGAGAGGGAGAGACAGAGGGGGAGAGAGAGAGAAAGGGAGAGAGACAGAGAGAGAGAGTGGGGAGAGAGTGAGACATGAACAGAGAGTGAGAGAGACTGAGAGAGAGAGGGACAGAGAGTGAGAAAGAGAGGATCAGGGAGTGAGTGAGAGACAGACAGAGAGGGAGGGCAAGGGAGAGAGTGAGAGAGACATAGGCAGGCAGAGAGAGGAACAGAGAGAGAGGGAGGGAGACAGAGAGAGAGGTTGGGGAGAGAGGGAGAGAGAGAGGGAGAGGGAGAGAGAGTGGGAGAGAGACAGAGAGGGAGAGCGAGATACAGAGAGAGAGAAGGAGAGACAGGCAGAGAGAGAGGGTGGGGAGAGTGAGAGAGACAGAGACAGAGAAAGAGAGGGAGACAGAGAGAGGGAGAGAGACAGAGAGAGAGTGGGGAGAGAGTGAGAGACAGAAAGAGAGAGAGAGAGAGGGAGAGAGAGAGAGGGAGTGAGAGGAACAGAGAGTGAGAGAGACAGAGATAGAGAGAAACAGAGTGAGACAGAGAGAAAGAGAGAGAGAGAGAGGGGCGGAGACAGAGAGAAGGAGAGGGTGGGGAGAGAGGGAGTGGGAGGGAGAGAGGGAGAGAGACAGCAAGAGAGAGAGAGAGGGTGGGGAGAGAGTGAGAGAGGAACAGTGGGAGAGAGAGACAGAGAGAGAGGCAGAGAGAGTGATGGAGAGAGCGTGAGAGAGAGGGAGAGACAGAGAGCGAGGGAGAGAGACAGAGAGAGTGGAACAGAGAGTGAGAGAGGAACAGGGAGTGAGTGAGAGACAGAGAGGGAAAGCAAGAGAGAGTGAGAGAGACAGAGAGACAGGCAGAGAGAGAGGAACAGAGAGAGGGAGAGACAGAGAGGGGGAGAGAGAGAGAAAGAGAGTGAGAGAGAGACAGAAAGAGAGAGACAGAGTGAGGGGGGAGAGAGGCAGAGAAGAAACGTGGGAGAGACAGAGGGAGAGAGGAAGAGAGAGAGAAGGAGAGAGGGAGAGGGAGACAGAGAGAGGGAGAGCGAGATACAGAGAGAAAGAGAGAGAGGGAGAGACAGAGAGACAAGCAGAGACAGAGAGGGTGGGGAGAGGGAGAGGGAGAGAGAGACAGAGGGAGAGAGAGACAGAGGGGAGAGAGAGAGAAAGGGAGTGAGACAGAAAGAGAGTGAGAGTGAGACAGAGAGAGGGGGAGAGAGGCAGAGAGAGAGAGAGGAAAAAAGGGAGAGAGAGACAGAGAGAGAGGAACAGAGAGTGAGAGAGACTGAGAGAGAGAGGGACAGAGAGTGAGAGAGAGAGGAACAGGGAGTGAGACAGACAGACAGAGAGGGAGGGGAAGAGAGAGAGTGAGAGAGACAGAGGCAGGCAGAGAGAGAGGAACAGAGAGAGAGGGAGAGAGAGAAGGAGCGAGATACAGAGAGAGAGAGAAGGAGAGTCAGAGACAGGCAGAGAGAGAGAGGGTGGGGAGAGAGTGAGGGAGAGGGAGAGTGAGACAGAGGGGAGAGAGGCAGAGAGAGAAGGAGAGAGAGGGAGAGAGTGAGAGAGACAGAAACAGGCACAGAGAGAGAGAGGAACAGAGAGAGAGAGGGAGAGCGGGAGAGCGAGATGCACAGAGAGAGGAGAGACAGACACGTAGAGAGAGAGAGGGTGGGGGAGAGAGTGAAAGGGAGACAGAAAGAGAGTGAGAGAGACAGAAAGAGAGGGGGGGAGAGAGGCAGAGAGAGAGGAAAAGTGGAAGAGAGAGACAGAGAGGGAGAGAGGAAGAGGCAGGCAGAGAGAGAGGAACAGAGAGAGAGGGAGAGAGACAGAGAGAGAGGGTGGGGAGAGAGAGAGAGAGAGGGTGAGAGAGGAACAGAGTGAGAGAGACAGAGACAGAGAGAGGGAGAGAGAGAGGGAGGGAGACATAGAGAGAGAGGGAAGACAGAGAGACAGAAAGAGAGAGACAGTGAGAGGGAGAGAGGAACAGTGAGAGAGAGACAGAGGCAGAGAGAAAGAGAGGGAGACAGAGGGAGAGAGACGGGGTGGGGAGAGAGTGAGAGAGAGGGAGTCAGAGAGAGAGGGAGAGACAGATGAAGACAGAGGGAGAGGGAGTAAGAGATTGAGTGAGAGGGAGAGGGAGAGAGAGACAGAGAGAGAGAGAGGAAGGGAGTGAGACAGAAAGAGAGACAGAGAGAGGGGGGAGAGAGGCAGAGAGGGAGGAAAAGTGAGAGAGAGACAGAGAGAGAAGGAGGGAGAGAGAGAGAGAGAGAGAGAGAGAGAGAGAGAGCGGGGGGGGGGTGGGGGGAGAGACAGAGAGAGAGGAACAGAGAGGGAGAGAGACAGTGAGAGAGAGGGACAGAGATTGACAGAGAGAGGAACAGGGTGTGAGAGAGAGAGAGTGGGGCGGAGACAGGGAGAGAGACAGAGAGGGAGAGAGAGAGGGGGAGAGAGAGAAAGGGAGTGACAGAAAGAGAGTGAGAGAGATAGAGAGAGGGGGAGAGAGGCAGAGAGAGAGAGGAAAAGAGGGGGAGAGAGACAGATAGAGAGGAAGAGAGAGAAGGAGAGAGAGGAACAGAGAGTGAGGGAGACAGGGAGAGAGGGACAGAGATTGAGAGAGAGAGAGAGGGGCGGAGAGAGGGAGAGTCAGAGAGGGTGTTGGAGAGAGAGTGAGACAGAGAGAGAAGGAGAGAGGGAGAGAGAGAGGGAGAGTGGGAGAGACACAGAGAGAGGAACAGAATGAGAGAGAGAGAGGAACAGGGAGTGAGAGAGACAGATATAGTGGGAGAGCAAGAGAGAGAGAGTGAGAGAGACAGAGAAACAGGCAGAGAGCGAGGAACAGAGAGAGAGGGAGAGAGACAGAGAGAGAGGGAGAGACACAGGGAGAGCGAGATACATAGAGAGAGAGAAGGAGAGAGACAGGCAGAGAGAGAGGGTGGGGAGAAAGGGAGAGGGAAAGAGAGACAGAGAGAGAGGGAGAGACAGAGGGGGAAGAGAGAGAAAGGGAGTGAGACAGAAAGAGTGTGAGAGAGATAGAGAGAGGGGGAGAGAGGCAGAGAGAGAGATGAAAAGAGGGAGAGAGAGACAGATAGAGTGGAAGAGAGAGAAGGAGAGAGAGGAACAGAGAGTGAGGGAGACAGGGAGAGAAGGACAGAGATTGAGAGAGAGAGAGAGAGGGGGGCGGAGAGAGGGAGAGAGTCAGAGAGGGTGTTGGAGAGAGAGTGAGACAGAGAGAGAGAAGGAGAGAGGGAGGGAGAGTGGGAGAGACACAGAGAGAGGAACAGAATGAGAGAGAGAGAGGAACAGGGAGTGAGAGAGACAGATATAGTGGGAGAGCAAGAGAGAGAGAGTGAGAGAGACAGAGAAACAGGCAGAGAGCGAGGAACAGAGAGAGAGGGAGAGAGACAGAGAGAGAGGGAGAGACACAGGGAGAGCGAGATACATAGAGAGAGAGAAGGAGAGAGACAGGCAGAGAGAGAGAGGGTGGGGAGAGAGGGAGAGGGAAAGAGAGACAGAGAGAGGGAGAGACAGAGGGGGAAGAGAGAGAAAGGGAGTGAGACAGAAAGAGAGTAAGAGAGAGACAGATAGAGGGGGAAGAGAGGCAGAGAGGAAACGTGGGAGAGAGAGGCAGAGAGGAAGAGAGAGAGAAGGAGAGAGGGAGAGCGAGATACAGAGAGAAAGCGAGAGAGGGGGCGACAGAGACAGGCAGAGACAGAGAGGGTGGGGAGAGAGGGAGAGGGAGAGAGACAGAGAGAGAGAGAGAGAGGGGGGAGAGAGAGAGAAAGGGAGTGAGACAGAAAGAGAGTGAGAGTGAGACAGAGAGAGGGGGAGAGAGGCAGAGAGAGAGGAAAAGAGGGAGAGAGACAGATAGAGAGGAAGAGAGAGGAGAGAGAGAGGGAGAGACAGAGAGAGAGAGGAACAGAGAGTGAGAGAGACAGAGAGAGAGGGACAGAGATTGAGAGAGAGAGGAACAGGGAGTGAGAGAGAGAGAGGGGCTGAGAGAGGGAGTGAGACAGAGAGAGAGGCAGAGAGAGAGAAAGAGAGAGGGAGAGAGAGAGGGAGCGTGGGAGAGAGGGAGAGAGACAGAGAGAGGAACAGAATGAGAGAGAGAGAGAGAGGAACAAGGAGTGAGAGAGACAGATAGAGTGGGAGAGCAAGAGAGACAGTGAGAGAGACAGAGAAACAGGCAGAGAGCGAGGAACAGAGAGAGAGGGAGAGAGAGACAGAGAGAGGGAGAGCGAGATACACAGAGAGAGAAGGAGAGAGACAGAGAGACACGTAGAGAGAGAGGGGTGGGGAGAGAGTGAAAGGGAGAGGGAGAGGGAGAGACAGAGGGGGAGAGAGAGAGAAAGGGAGAGAGACTGAGAGAGAGAGGGACAGAGAGTGAGAAAGAGAGGATCAGGGAGTGAGTGAGAGACAGACAGAGAGGGAGGGCAAGGGAGAGAGTGAGAGAGACATAGGCAGGCAGAGAGAGGAACAGAGAGAGAGGGAGGGAGACAGAGAGAGAGGTTGGGGAGAGAGGGAGAGAGAGAGGGAGAGGGAGAGAGAGTGGGAGAGAGACAGAGAGAGGGGAGAGCGAGATACAGAGAGAGAGAAGGAGAGACAGGCAGAGAGAGAGGGTGGGGAGAGTGAGAGAGACAGAGACAGAGAAAGAGAGGGAGACAGAGAGAGGGAGAGAGACAGAGAGAGAGTGGGGAGAGAGTGAGAGACAGAAAGAGAGAGAGAGAGGGAGAGAGAGAGAGGGAGTGAGAGGAACAGAGAGTGAGAGAGACAGAGATAGAGAGAAACAGAGTGAGACAGAGAGAAAGAGAGAGAGAGAGAGGGGCGGAGACAGAGAGAAGGAGAGGGTGGGGAGAGAGGGAGTGGGAGGGAGAGAGGGAGAGAGACAGCAAGAGAGAGAGAGAGGGTGGGGAGAGAGTGAGAGAGGAACAGTGGGAGAGAGAGACAGAGAGAGAGGGAGAGAGAGGAACAGAGTGAGAGAGAGAGAGAGAGACAGAGAGAGGGAGAGGGAGAGATGGAGAGAGGGAGAGCGAGATACAGAGAGAGAGAAGGAGAGACAGGCAGAGAGAGGGTGTGGCGAGAGTGAGAGACAGACAGAGAGAGAGAAAGAGAGAGTGAGTGAGTGAGTGAGTGAGAGAGAGGCAGAGAGAGTGATGGAGAGAGCGTGAGAGAGAGGGAGAGACAGAGAGCGAGGGAGAGAGACAGAGAGAGTGGAACAGAAAGTGAGAGAGGAACAGGGAGTGAGTGAGAGACAGAGAGGGAAAGCAAGAGAGAGTGAGAGAGACAGAGAGACAGGCAGAGACAGAGAGGGTGGGGAGAGGGAGAGGGAGAGAGAGACAGAGGGAGAGAGACAGAGTGAGGGGGAGAGAGGCAGAGAGGAAACGTGGGAGAGACAGAGGGAGAGAGGAAGAGAGAGAGAAGGAGAGAGGGAGAGGGAGACAGAGAGAGGGAGAGCGAGATACAGAGAGAAAGAGAGAGAGGGAGAGACAGAGAGACAGGCAGAGACAGAGAGGGTGGGGAGAGGGAGAGGGAGTGAGAGACAGAGGGAGAGAGAGACAGAGGGGAGAGAGAGAGAAAGGGAGTGAGACAGAAAGAGAGTGAGAGTGAGACAGAGAGAGGGGGAGAGAGGCAGAGAGAGAGAGAGGAAAAAAGGGAGAGAGAGACAGAGAGAGAGGGACAGAGAGTGAGAGAGTGAGGAACAGGGAGTGAGACAGACAGACAGAGAGGGAGGGGAAGAGAGAGAGTGAGAGAGACAGAGGCAGGCAGAGAGAGAGGAACAGAGAGAGAGGGAGAGAGAGAAGGAGCGAGATACAGAGAGAGAGAGAAGGAGAGTCAGAGACAGGCAGAGAGAGAGAGGGTGGGGAGAGAGTGAGGGAGAGGGAGAGTGAGACAGAGGGGAGAGAGGCAGAGAGAGAAGGAGAGAGAGGGAGAGAGTGAGAGAGACAGAAACAGGCACAGAGAGAGAGAGGAACAGAGAGAGAGAGGGAGAGCGGGAGAGCGAGATGCACAGAGAGAGGAGAGACAGACACGTAGAGAGAGAGAGGGTGGGGAGAGAGTGAAAGGGAGACAGAAAGAGAGTGAGAGAGACAGAAAGAGAGGGGGGGGAGAGAGGCAGAGAGAGAGGAAAAGTGGAAGAGAGAGACAGAGAGGGAGAGAGGAAGAGGCAGGCAGAGAGAGAGGAACAGAGAGAGAGGGAGAGAGACAGAGAGAGAGGGTGGGGAGAGAGAGAGAGAGAGAGAGAGGGTGAGAGAGGAACAGAGTGAGAGAGACAGAGACAGAGAGAGGGAGAGAGAGAGGGAGGGAGACATAGAGAGAGAGGGAAGACAGAGAGACAGAAAGAGACAGTGAGAGGGAGAGAGGAACAGTGTGAGAGAGAGACAGAGGCAGAGAGAAAGAGAGGGAGACAGAGGGAGAGAGACGGGGTGGGGAGAGAGTGAGAGAGAGGCAGTCAGAGAGAGAGGGAGAGACAGATGAAAGAGGGAGAGGGAGTAAGAGATTGAGTGAGAGGGAGAGGGAGAGAGAGACAGAGAGAGAGAGAGGGGGAGAGAGAGGAAGGGAGTGAGACAGAAAGAGAGACAGAGAGAGGGGGAGAGAGGCAGAGAGGGAGGAAAAGTGAGAGAGAGACAGAGAGAGAAGGAGGGAGAGAGAGAGAGAGAGAGAGAGAGAGAGAGAGAGAGAGAGAGGGGGGGTGGTGGGGGGAGAGACAGAGAGAGAGGAACAGAGAGGGAGAGAGACAGTGAGAGAGAGGGACAGAGATTGACAGAGAGAGGAACAGGGTGTGTGAGAGAGAGAGTGGGGCGGAGACGGATAGAGACAGAGAGGGTGTTGGAGAGAGAGTGAGACAGAGAGAGAGGCAAAGAGAGAGAGGGGCAGAGAGAGGGAGAGACAAGGAGAGAGAGAGGATGGGGAGGGAGAGGGAGGGAGAGAGACAGAGAGGGAGAGAGAGGAACAGTGAGAGAGAGGGTGAGAGACGGAGAGAAGGAGAGCAAGATACAGAGAGAGAAGGAGAGACACGCAGAGAGAGGGTGGGGAGAGTAGGAGAGAGCGAGAGAGAGACAGAGAAAGAGAGGGAGACAGAGAGGGAGAGAGACAGAGAGGGTGAGAGACAGAGAGCGCGTGGGGAGAGAGTGATTGATAGAAAGAGTCAGAGAGAGAGGGGGAGAGGCAGCGAGAGTGGAACAGTGGGAGAGAGACAGAGAGAGAGGGAGAGAAGGAGAGAGGGAGAGAGAGAGAGAGGGAGAGACAGAGAGAGAGGGAGACAGAGAGGAAGAGAGAGACAGAGAGAGAGTGAGAGAGGAAGAGAGTGAGAAGGAGAGGGAGAGAGAGGGAGAGAACGATGAAGACAGAGGGAGAGGGAGTGAGAGATTGACAGAGAGGGAGAGGGAGACAGAGAGAAGGAGAGTGAGAGAAAGAGAGGAACAGGGAGTGAGAGAGACAGAGAGAGAGGGAGGGCAAGAGAGAGAGTGAGAGACAGAGAGACAGGCAGAGAGGAACAGAGAGAGAGAGGAGAAGAGAGAGAGAGAGGGTGGGGAGAGTGAGAGAGAGAGGGAGAGAGAGAGAGGGAGAGAGTCAGAGAGACAGAAAGAGAGAGAAAGGCTTAGAGAAAGAGAGGGAGACTGAGAGGGAGAGAGACAGAGAGAGAGAGGGTTGGGAGAGAGTGAGAGACAGCGAGACAGGCAGAGAGAGAGAGGAACAGAGAGAGAGGGGAGAGCGAGATACAGAGAGAGAGAAGGAGAGAGACAGAGTCAGGCAGAGAGAGAGGGTGGGGAGAGAGTGAGAGGGAGAGAGAGACAGAGAGGGGTAGAGAGAGAAAGGGAGAGAGACAGAAAGAGTGAGACAGAGAGAGGGAGAGAGAGAGGAAATGTGGTAGAGAGAGGGAGAGTGAGAGAGATAGAGGGAGAGAGACAGAGACAGAAAGAGAGGGAGGGAGAGCGAAAGAGAGAGAGACAGAGAGACAGGCAGAGGGAGAGAGGGAAAGAGACAGAGAGACAGGCAGAGAGAGAGGGTGGGGAGAGAGTGAGACAGGGAGAGGGAGAGAGAGACGGAGAGAGAGACAGACATAGAGACGGAGAGAGGGGAGCAGAGAGTGAGAGAGGAACAGAGAGGGAGAGAGAGAGGGAGGCAGAGAGAGGGAGGGAGAGAGAAAGAGAGAGGGACAGACATAGAGGGAGAGATGGAGAGAGACAGGCAGAGAGAGAGGAACAGAGAGGGAGAGAGAGAGGGAGAGAGACAGAGGGTGGGGAAGAGTGAGGGGAAGAGTGAGGGGGGTTACAGAGAGAGAGAGGGAGACAGAGGGAGAGAGAGAGACAGAGGGAGAGAGAGTGAGAGAGAGAGGGAGAGACAGAGAGAGGGAGAGGGAGAGGGAGAGGGAGGGAGTGAGAGAGTGAGAGAGGGAGACAGACAGAGAGGGGAAGAGAGAGAGGGTGTGGAGAGAGTGAGAGACAGACAGAGAGAGAGAGAGAGAGAGAGAGAGAGGCAGAGAGAGTGATGAAGAGAGGGAGACAGAGAGGGGGAGAGAGAGGGAGAGAGGAGGGGGAGTGAGAGATGGGGGACGGATAGGGAGAGGGAGATGGAGAGGGTGAGAGTGAATTTCCTCTCCTGTCTGTTTCCATTTAGTCTTGTTTCTCCATCTTCCCGGTATCTCCTGCTTCTCAACTTCCCCCGAGTTCTTTATCTGTTCTATCTCTCCTCCTTCTACACACTTACTTCTCCCCACATCTCATCATCCCTTAGTCTACCTCCTCCCCAACCCCTCCATTTCACCAACACAATAGAGCTGGTTACTGACAACAGGAAGTCAGCCTGTTCTATTTTTACAGAACACATCCTGTGCCGAAACTAGTCGTGTTGTCACGGCAACAGCACTGGCCACCACCAGAAACACTGCAGAGAGCTGTGAACAAGTTCAGTCCATCATGGAAACTGTGGACACTGTTTACACATCTCTCTGCCTCGATAAAACAGTCCACGTTATCAAAGACCCCACACACGTCGAACATTCTGACTTCCTGAGAGATGGACCACTAACTTCACAATCTCCCTAATGCAGTGTTGTGATTAATTCGTCTGTATGATTCGTTCATTTAATTAATTGTCCCTCACATTTCGCAACCCCGCACTCCCAGTCTCGAGGTGATGAATTGATCTTTATGGACGGGATGTGAATCAAAAGATATCACTGTGCCTTATCCTTTCCCCTCTCTTACCTCCTCACTTACCCTCCCTCTCCCCCCTTCTCCACACTCCTCCGCCGCCTATTCTGTAGCACACTAAACGGAAACTAACAGGCCTCTCCCAGAAACCACAAGCCTTTATCTTCTGAGAGAACATTGAATCTTTCCAACCGACGAGAAATTATACAGCATCTGTAATCCACTGAGTGTGTAAAACCGTCATCAGAGTGTGGGGTGGGGGAGGGGTGCTGGTCTGGACGGGTGGGTGGCGGAGACAGAAAGCTACAGGAAAGGGGGAATTGGGGAAAAAACGAGAGGCAAGCGAAAGGTTAGGCATAAACGGAGTAAGAGACAATAAGGGAAAGATGCAGGTTAGTGACTGTGTAGGGAAGAATGTTTGGAGAAAAGAGTGGGAGGGTGCAAAAGAGTACGGATGAGGAAAAGATGAGATAGGGAAATTGAGGAATTGTATATGTATAGAGAGAGAGTGAGAGAGAGAGAGAGACGGAGAGATAAGAGAGTTAAGGGGGAGTGAGAGAGAGAAAGGGAGAGAGAGAGGACTGTGGAGCAGAGTGGAGTACCGGGGCACAGGTAAACATCATCTTTGAACTGGCCCACACTCACCTTGAAATCACGTCCTCTGGTAATTGAGATATTCACCTGGTGAACAAACGATGTCGGTTCTCTTCTCTCAGATCTCTACTCAGCCTCAGTCTGCCTCTGGTCTCCCCCTCAGCCCCCATCGCTACAAAGGAAACAACTGAAGTTGAAGCCTCTCCAACTTTTCATTCCCTCTGATCCATGAGGCAAGCCCTCTATTTTCAGAACATTAACTCTCACCCGATCCTCCCGCCGCCGTAACAGGGTTAGAGTTCCTCCTGTTGTCAACCAACGACCAGCGGTTCTGTGCTGGCGATAGAGTCACCCGGATGGTGAGATGTGTCCAGGTGCCAGGGACAGGGATGACTCCGATCAGGTCCCTGGCATTCTAAAGGGGGAGGGCGAGCAACCAGACTTGTTGGTAAATATTGGTACCAATGACAGGTAGAAAATGTCAGCAGGCCCTGAAAAGAAGTTTTGTGAGTTAGGTGAGGGGTTTGGGAACCGATGTGCTACCGCCGAGGATGAGGTAGTTGGTTTGTAGACAGAGACAGTATGTTGTGAGACTGCTGGCAATGAGAGGCTGCTGATAGGGCAACCTGGCAATCGACAGGATGAGTTGCAATGGAAAAGACGCACAGAATCGAAAAGACTGAACACAGGACTAAAGGTATTACATTTGAATGCACGCATTGTACAGACTGACGTGGAGGAAGAGCTGCAGACTGGCATACATGAGGTTGTGGGCATCACTGAAAGCGTGGCCCTGTTGGTAAACATAATAAAATCAAACCATCAGAAGAGCTGGCACGAGGAAAACTGCAGATGCTGGAATTTCAAGCAACACACACAAAATGCTCGTGGAACACAGCAGGCCAGGCAGCATCTATAGGGAGAAGCGCTGTCGACGTTTCGGGCCGAGACCCTTCGTCAGGACTAACTGAAAGGAGAGATACTAGAAGATTTGAAAGTAGTGGGGGGAGGGGGAAATGCGAAATGATAGGAGAAGACCGGAGGGAGTGGGATGAAGCTAAGAGCTGGAAAGGTGATTGGCGAAAGTGATACAGAGCTGGAGAAACGAAAGGATCATGGGACGGGAGGCCTCGGGAGAAAGAAAGGGGGAGGGTGGAGCACCAGAGGGAGATGGAAAACAGGCAGGGTGATGGGCAGAGAGAGAAAAAAATAAAACAAACAACTAAATATGTCACAGATGGCGTAAGAAGGGGAGGAGGGGCATTAACGGAAGTTAGAGAGGTAAATGTTCATGCCAGCAGATTGGAGGCTACCCAGCCGGGATATAAGTTGTTGTTCCTCCAACCTGAGTGTGGATTCATCTAGAGGAGGCCATGGATAGACATATCGGAATGGGAATGGGACATGGAATTAAAATGTGTGGCCACTGGGAGATCCTGCTTTCTCTGGCGGACCGAGCGTAAGAGTTTAGCGAAACGGTCTCCCAGTCTGCGTCGGGTCTCACCAATATATAAAAGGCCACACCGGGAGCACCGGACACAGTATACCACACCAGCCGACTCACAGGTGAAGTGTCACCTCACCTGGATGGACTGTCTGGGGCCCTGAATGGTGGTGAGGGAGGAAGTGTAAGGGCAGGTGTAGCACTTGTTCCGTTTACAAGGATAAGTGCCAGGAGGGAGATCGGTGGGAAGGGATGGGGGGCACGAGTGGGCAAGGGAGTCGCGTAGGAAGCGATCCCTGCAGAAAGCAGAAAGGTGGGGGGTGGGGAGGGAAAGATGTGCTTGGTAGTAGGATCCCGTTGGAGGTGGCAGAGATTACGAAGAATTAGACGTTGGACCTGGAGGCTGGTGGGCCGGTAGGTGAGGACAAGGGGAACCCTATCCCGAGTGGGGTGGCGGGCGGACGGTGTGAGGGCCGATGTGCGGGAAATGGGAGAGATGCGTTTGAGAGCAGAGTTGATGGTGGAAGGAGGGAAGCCCCTTTGTTTAAAAAAGGAAGACATCTCCTTCGTCCTGGAATGAAAAGCCTCATCCTGAGAGCAGATGCGGCGGAGACGGAGGAATTGTGAGAAGTGGATAGCATTTTTGCAAGAGACACGGTGGGAAGAGGAATAGTCCAGGTAGCTGTGAGAGTCTGTAGGCTTAAAGTAGATATCAGTAGATAAGCCGTCTCCAGAGATGGAGACAGAAAGATCAAGAAAGGGGAGGGAGGTGTGAGAAATGGACCAGGTAAATCTGAAGGCAGGGTGAAAGTTAGAGGCAAAGTTAATGAAGTCGACGAGCTCAGCATGCGTGCAGGAGCCAGCGCCAATGCAGTCGTCAATGTAGCGAAGGAAAAGAGGGGGATGGATACCCGTATAGACTTGGAACATGGACTGTTCCACAAAGCCAACAAAAAGACAGGCATAGCTGGGACCGATGCGGGTGGCCATGGCTACACCTTTGGTTTGGAGGAAGTGGGAGGAGCCAAAGGAGAAATTATTGAGAGTAAGAACTAATCCCGCTGGACGGAAGAGATTGGTGGTAGAGGGGGATTGTTTAGGTCTGGAGGGAACTTAAAATCATTGAAAAAATTCAAAGCGTGAGAAGTGTCACGAACATAGGTGGGAAGAGATTGGACAAGGGGGATAAGGCAGTGTCAAGGTATGCAGAAATGAGTTCGGTGGGGCAGGAGCAAGCTGAGACAATAGGTCTACCTGGACAGGCAGGTTTGTGGCTCTTGGGTAGGAGGTAGAAACGGGAAGTGCGGGGTGTGGGAACTATGAGGTTGGTGGCAGTGGATGGGAGAACCTCAGAGCTGATAAGGTTGGTGATGGTATAGGAGACAGTGGCCTGGTGCTCCTTAGTGGGGTCATGATCAAGGGGTAAAAAAGAGGAGGTATCAGAGAGTTGTCGCTGTACCTCGGCTAGGTAGAGGTCAGTACGCTAGACAACAACAGCTCCCCCCTTATCAGTGGGTTTTATAGTGAGGTTGGGATTGGTGCGGAGGGAGCGAAGAGCAGAGCGTTCGGAAGCAGTTAGGGTGGAATTGGAACAAGGTGTGGTGAAGTCGAAACGGTTGATGTCCCGTCGGCAATTAGCAATAAAGAGATCCAAAGCAGGCAGAAGACCAGAGCGGGGTGTCCATGAAGAGGAGGAGGATTGAAGACGGGAGAAGGGGTCATCGGTGGGGGTAGGGGAGTCCTTGCCAACGAAATAAGCTCGGAGACGGAGCCGGCGGAAGATGAGTTCAGCGTCATGGCGTACGCAGAACTCACTGAGGTGTGGGTGAAGAGGGATAAAGCTGAGGCCCTTACTGAGGACAGAGCGCTGTGCCTCAAAGAGTTGAAGGTCGGAGGGAATGGTAAAGACCCGGCACGGATGAGAGATGGGATCAGAGGGGGGAGGGAGGCTGGTAGTGTCATTGGAGAGAGAAGGGTTGGGGTGAGAGGAAGATGGAGCCTCTGAGGGCCCAGGAGTTGACGATGGGATCTGAGGGAGAGGGGATTGCAGAGTGGTGGTGGGGGAAGGGGAGAACGGCCTTTAATAAAGCCCATTTGATTCATAGAGATGATTTTAGTTAAAATATTTTTCAGGATAAAGTGATCGAAAATGGCGGATATGAACAACAATAAAAATAATCCGGGATTCCATAATGGGGGTAAAAAAGAAAAAAAAAACACCCAAATTATAAAGCCCGGGGAAAAAAAACGTCGATATCTATCGACGCAAGCCCCAGGAAAAGCATCGATGCTGTTATAGCTCCGCTTACGTGGATATAGAAAAAGTAATCTCTCTCTCCCTCTACCGGACGTAAATCTCATTACAGTCGACATATATCTCAGTGAAGTTAACTTGAAAAGATAGTGTTTTTCCTATAAAACAAAACGACCTTCAATTTGAAAGTAACCTTCATAGTATTAGATAAGGGAAGGAAAACACATCCAAAACAATTCTTGAAATATTTGCACAAAAGAAAAACAATCGCTATCTTTAAATTATCCAATCTATCTTTAAAGCACAAGAAAAAACAAATAATTACTTAAAAGATCTTCAATAAAGCATACAGAATAAAAACAAACAATTAATTCATTTAAATGCTGCAAAAAAAAGTTCTAGTTAGTACAAACTTAACTGCAGCTTATCAACAGTTCTCCCACTATATCTTCTGAGGTTAAAACCGTCCAAACCAGTCTTTGTCAAAAATTAAAATGAATTTTAAGCTAAAAACTTTCTGTGACCATCGGATCTTCCAGTCTTATCAGTCTTTACACCGCGGAACACTCAAGCCATTATAAATCATTCAAACTTCAACCTTCAGACTCGCCGTGGTTGAAATATTTGCACAAAAGGAAAAACAATCGCCATCATTGAATTACCCAGTCTTTCTTTAAAACGTAAAGAAATCGAAGCAATTACTTAACAAAAAAACTTTTCAAAAGCATACAGAAAAAAAAGTTGGTTCATTTAAATGCTGCAGAGAAAAAAAAACTAGATGGTACAAAATTATCTGGAGTCTTTCAACAGTTCTCCCGCTATATCTTCGAAGGTTAAAACCATCCAAACCAGTCTTTTTCGAAGCTAAGAATACATTTTAAGGTAACAACTTTCTATAACAATCAAATCTTCCAATTTCATCGCTTTACACCACGAGACAGTCAATTTATTATAAATTATTCAAACTTCAGATTCGCCATCGGACTCGTCAAACAAAGAGTTAATAAAACGCAATGCCTGGGCTGGATCATCAAAAATAAGAACTCCAAAATTTTTAACAAAATGCCTTAATTTGTCTGGCTATTGGAATAATGGAAAGAGCTTTTTTTGAAAAGCTAATTTCATAGAAGAGACAAATGTTTCTTAACAATTTCACGTGGAAAGTCTTGGAAAAAAACGAACTTCTGAACCTTGAAATTTAAATAATCTTTGTTTTCTTGCAAGTTTGATGATGCGGTCCTTGTCTCTAGACGGAGAAAAAGCACAACGACATGCCTGTTTTTACCTTCATTCAAATATTTTAAAGCACCGGTTCTGGGAGCCGATTCGAGCTCCGGGGGTTGCGAACAAACCTCCGGAAATAAAGACTGAAACATTTTATCAAAATAATCCAGTGTGTCCAACAATTCGAATATTATTCCGACGCCATCGAGCTTCCAAATCCACGATTCGTTGTTGAGCCTTTTCCAAACGAGAAGAGACATCAGACGCATTTCGATAAACTTCTGTAAGATCGAATCTCAGAGAGTCCATTTCTTCTTCAAATTTCTCTTTTAGTTGAGTTATTTCAGTGCAGATACCGGTGATTCGAGATTCCAATCTCTTGACCCAAGGGGCTTCTTCCGATAATTCGTCAGCTTTGTTTAGATTTTCCGTTAGGGGTCGGGATTTCGTCTGGTGCTCTTCGAAGCAGCCATAATTATAACTATTGTTATACAAATTCGACTGAATAGAGTTAAAGTTTCAAAGCTTAAATCGGAAAAGGGAGAGACTAAAGGCGGACAATAAGCAACTACGTCTTGCATGTCCGTGGCAGGAGGTAGAGTCTGGAAGGACTTTGAATTGAATTATGGAAAGCATGTTTCCCATGGTGGGATAAGAGTGCATAGCCTCAGGACAGAGGAGCGCCTTCTCAAAACAGAGATGCGGGGAATCTTTCAGACAAAGGGTGGTGAATTTGTGGAATTTCTTGCCACATGCAGCTGCAGAGCCCACGGCGTTGGGTGCACTTAAGGCAGACATTGATAGTTTATCGATTGGACACGGGATCAAAGGTTCGGGGAGAAGGCCGGTAGCTGGGGTTGAGGAGGACGGAAAGAAAGGATGAACCATGAGTGAATGGTGGAGCAGACTCGATGGGCCGGATGGCCTGACTCTGCTTCCATGTCTTATTGCTTTATGGAAATGAGGATTGAGCAGGAGACTGCGAGACTTTGTCTGAGTTTTATATTTGAACGGTAGGTGCTGGTACGGGTGGGAACCCACAACGCCGTATTCGTAACCCTTTATTATCTAATTTTAAGATTAATGATATTCTCTCTGAGACAGGCACTTAGGTGTGTAAATCACTATATGCAGATGATGGAGCTCTATGGCTTAGAGGCATAAATTGCAATTATACTGTATATTGGATTCAATTAGCAGCTAATAATTTTGAAAAAATCGGCAAATATATGAGAATTTATGCTTTCAGTCGCTCATGAACAAGTTCTGTGACTTATAAATGTGATTAATAGGCATGCAGTTGATTTGAAACGATCTGGTCAAACTCTTCAAGACGTGACAGCGGGAAGTTTTCCAGGCATGTGGATGGATAATCAGCTGGCATGGAAGCGCCATATCAGAAAAAAATAACATTAAATATTCTCAGTTGTCTATATGGGTATTCTGGGGAGCTACATGAATATCATTGTGGACCATGTTCATTTGTTTAATTGGATCTGTTCTTGATTATGGCTGTGTGACTTGTAGATCAGCGTCATCTTCAATTTTAAAGAGTTCGGAAGTGTTCTGGCGCAATAAGGTGGTCCCCTGTTTCAGCTTTACTGGTTGAAATGAGCCAAGTATAATTGCGGAGATTGTAGTTGATATTAACGAACTGGATTCATTAGACGGGACAAATCAATTACCATCCTGTTGAATTTGTGTTCGAGGACGGTTGGCGACATCACACGAAGAGTATTTTCAAGTTTAGGTGGCTGGAATCTTATCGCGCTGGGAAGATGGGATTGTGGAATTACACAATATTTCCCAATGTCACGTTCTCTGAAACCCCATCTTGTTCTGCCTCTGACTAGCTGATTTTAGGTCACAGAGCTTAATAAGTCTCAGAATTCTGCAATGTTCGAGAGTCTGTTGGTTCATCAGTATATTTTGGAAAACTATTATGATATATTAACTGTTGCAGAAGAATCAAAAGATAACAACCGAGATGTTCCTCTGGCTGTTTCTGTGCCTTAATTATAGGTAACGACAAAGAAACAACTTACTAACCATTATATCAGTATATAGAGTAGCATTTGTTGCCATCATTTTAGGCTTACACTGCGTGGAGGAAATTTCTCCGTGTAAAACTCTAATTTATTTACATGCCTTTTCCGTTTTGATGAGTCTTAAAGCAGTTTATTCTAGCGGTCGGTCAGATTTACTGTTGGAAACTCATTGGCCCACTTCTTATGAGTTTATGGGTCTTCTTATGGGTCTCAACCTGCTCGGAGAGGTTGAGTTACAAAACCTGTTACAATTCCAGCTGTGGATAAAGACCTTCCACCCGGCAAATCAGAAGCTAACGGGTTGGTGGGATTGAGAATTATTGAGATTGGGATTGTCCTGACGAAGGGTCTCGGCCCGAAACGTCACCAGTGCTTCTCCGTATAGATTCTGCCTGGCCTGCTGCGTTCCACCAGCATTTTGTGTGTGTTACTGAAAGCAAGACTGTTGGGATAATGAGCATAAAGGAAACACCACTGCAGGAGACATAATTGTTATCTTTATGGGGGAACGGAGTAAAGCAAGAAGGGAAAGAATTTTATTCAAAAAAGAAGTAGTGAAGGTTTTATTTCCTAATTCTCTGCACCACACTCCAGTCCAGTTAGTGGCGGGAATCCGACTTTAATTTGATCTGTCAAACACCTTTTAACCAAACCCCGCCCCATTTCGAATTATATTAGCAAATCATTCAAGGGGAAGGCGGAGAGTAGTGTGATTGACATTGAATTAGACAACCAGCATTCGACAAGATCCCTGCCGTTTTGTGGGCTGTAAGGTTGATGGGCCGCAAAGGGAATAGATGGACATATGCACAGACCAATGGCTGGACAACTTTCCGGTCTATGTCTTTGACTGAAATCTGGCAGGTCCAATGCGGTACTAAGTCTCCAGGGCGGCGCTTTACCCCTCACAAAACACACACTATCCTAACGTCCCAGAGCTGCCGGTCGATGCGACAACCTGCCGGGAATAACACCTGGGTGATTAGGGGGTGAATGTGAGGAGCTAGAACCCTCACTGCAACCGCCTTGGCTTGTGCTCAGGTCGCGGCTTTATTAATGAACTGAAGCACCGAGGTGACCGGATATTTCACCGCGATCATCACCTGCTCCCTGAATTTCGACTGAGTCACTGCGTAAGTAAATGTGTTTGTGCAGCAGCTGAAATTCCTCAGTAAAACCCCGACGTAGATGAAGATCCAGTCAGAATCATTGAATTCGAATCCTTTCCCTGAGACCTAATAATATATGGCATTTACAAACTGAGTCATCCACAGGAGGATGAAGCTGCCGGAGAGGGTGAAGAGTAAAACCACAGACCTCCTCCTGCTCTCCATCTCAGGGTCACTGCGGTTCTCCCCCTTGCTCTGACCCTTCAGCCCCTTACGGACCCGACTGGCCACTAAAATGTGTCTGACTGTCAGAGCGTTGAGCAGCAGGATCCCAGCGAAAGGGAGGAACGGAGTTAAAACCGTATCGAGCCAGTCATATCCCACCCACCCGGGGTCAGTGAAATAATTGTCCTTGGTAATACAGCGCCAGGGTACATTGTCGATTATCATCCGGGGTTCCCATGTGAAGTATCGGGGAATATTTTGCAGACAGAACAGTACGCCGGTTGCTGTTAGAACCACAGCCGCAGTTTTCCCGGTGCAATATTTCGTTTTCAGTTTCTGGCAGCAAATGGCGACAAACCGATCAAAGGTGAATGTGACGGTGAACCAGACAGAACAGCGTGTAGCTGTGAAGCTCAGTACATCGATAACACTGCACACAGGGGTGATATCCAGAAAACTCCTCGGGAAGTAATCCCATCTGATTTCAGTCAAAATTGACGCGGTGACAACGGTCAGAAGATCGGCCGCTGCCATGGCCACCAGGTAGCGAGTGGTGCAGGTAGAGAGGCCGCACTTTCCCCGGGACAGGATCACAATCGCCACTACATTCACTGGAGAGAGAGAGAGGGAGAGAAACAGACACTGGGCATTACTTGACACATTCTCCGGGAATTAACACCGGATCGAGTTGCAGCTAAAGATGTCTGTGAACGGCTGCTAATCTAGCACCAGACGGGTCACACTATCACTGAACTGTTTTCTTCAGTGTGGAGATAAAGCAATGTGTGGGCAATCGTCGGCGATATAAACGAGCTGAATGAGCAACAACGATCGCTGCTGATTCCGATTCCAGTCGCTGATGGGGCCGGTTTCATTGACTTAACCGTGACTGACCAGGACTCTGGAAAATCAGCATCTGATGTTTCCAAGATGAGATACAGAGGGGAGAAACACACTGAAAACACTGGAAACAGTATTAGCAAACAGAGACTGAGTGGCTCAGTTAACGGATTAATTCTACATCGCAGATCAATCCGATAACACACGTGAGCAGATCCCTGGACACCGGATCGGGTGATCAGAACAAACTATTGACCAAAAGGCAGCGAGATACGATTGTGACAGACTCCACAGGGAGACGCGAAACACAGCACCAGGGGCTCTCTTTGATCAATAACTCAGAAACAGTGAACCTGATAATGAACCCCTCCCACCCCAGTCACACCTTCCCGGAGAGCTACTTGTCCTCAGCACTGGGACAAATCTGGACAAGGTATCATTAAAGGCAAGAACAGCGTTTGAGTCGATCCCGTGAGTTAGCGGAGAGACAAAGTTTAGTTCCCTTTGTCATTGAATATGAAAAATTGGAAAGTGGAATTGACAGGATCGATATCTCTGACGGATATTTGTACAATGATCATCAAGTTGGAAGATTGTAAAATGATCATGAATTGGTTCACATTCGGTAACAATCAGAAACTCCAAACATGAATCCCTCTGCTCACTCACCGGGAACTCCGACAACGGCAATGAACACGTACAATATTTTATCCACACTCCTGTACATTTCCAGCAATGCAGACATTTTCTCTGTCCAGTGATTTGGCCCCCGTGTGTTACACGCGATCTCTCGGAATGAAATGCTGAGGCAGCACATGCCTCGGGGTTTTAATACAATTCAGTGAATGACACCACAGGGACAGATTTCAACAGATTTAAAAATAAAGATTTTAAATGATTTACAAATTGATTACATCAGACACATGAAATTTATCAGACACAAAATATTGAAGTAAATTATGCCATTGTAGCTTGTGAAATTGTATTGAATCACGAACACTACGCCGGCTGGTGGTGTCGTGGGATGAGCGCCGGACTTCGGAGCGAAGGTTCCCGAGTTCGAATCTAACCGGCTCCAAAAAAACTTTGTGTGTCTGTCTCTGCCTGACCCTGCCGGACTGTACACGTGCCCATCTCCAATTCACTTTATCCCCTTGGTTTAGTCCCTTCTCATCTGTCTCCCCAATCTGCACAGTTCCAACACTTCACAAAATGGCTGCCTGAACAATAAAAAAAACAAGAACAGAGGGCATAAATCAAATTGCATTTATTAGTAATGTATGTACAAATGAAATAACTTCGAGACTTGTCGCAGCTCCAGATCAGGAGGCACCCCTACATGCACATTAGATTGTGCCAGAGCAAGAATCATTTCAAACAGTTCACAAAAAAAGTTGTCTCCATTTAAAACATTGGAAAAACAAAGGTCGAAGTTGACATTGCATTTTTATTAAAGTATGGATAAACGGAAAAACCTTGAAATCCGACACACCTCCAGATGCCCCGGCTCACCCAGGTTAGTGTTCACCCCCAAATCCACCAACATACCCAACTTTGTGCAAATCTGTCAACATCCACTAATCTGTGCTCACCAGAAATCCCTAATTGAACATTCAAATCAGTGTCCACCTCAACGCATCCGACACTACGAAATCCTTGTGCACTCACACATTCGCTGACATACCCCTGAAGCTGTGCACATCCGCAAAGCTGGATGCTCCGCCAAATCGGTCCGCTCCACTAGATTCACTGGCAAACCCCGAAATATGCCTGCATCCCCATTTATCCGACCAAACAATAACATGTATCATCCTGTCCTGGTGACGCCTGACCTACCAATCCCCTGAAATATTGTCACAGCATGTCCCCGGAAAATCTTTTTCGCAATCTTCACCACTTTCCTCACCACGACTTCTACCCTTTTATACTTAATAAGGTTACTGGGACACTGATACTTCTTCACTTTCCTAAACGCCTTGTCCCACTCCCTAATCGCCTCTGCACACTCCTCAGTCCACAGTGATACAGCCTTTCTCCTATTAATTCTGTTTGTAATGGGAATCACTTCCATCGCAGTTTGCTGAATAACGTGACATAACCTTTCATTGTAAAAATACACATCTTCGTCAACATTCTGCAGCAGTTCTAGAACTACTGTGAATATTAAATCTCGTACCCATTCAGACACACAAGTTGAAAAACTGTTCTTTAATCAAACCATTACCATCATTCCGCAAACAAACCCTCAGTGAACTGCGTTAAAATCGCAGCAGCAGACAACTCTTCGTGAGCGAGAACAAAATATAATTTCTCACAACTCAGTAGAAAGTTTTCGACAAGCGTTGTAAACCATAATCAGTTTTATACAACTACCTGCTGAATCAAATATTTCTGCAGCAAATCCCACATACGGTTTATTCACATTCACAACTCTACACCCTGCCTCCTTCCTTATAAAACTGTCAGCACTACCTCTCTATCAAATGACCAATCACGCCAAACGACAATATAATCCTGCACAGAAAAAAACTTAACTGTGAAAATAATCTCTTTTCCTGAATACTCAAAACATCGGGAGATTCTGACAAATGAGAAACAGACTTCTTAATGTGTTGACGATGAAAAATCAGGCTGGGATAGACTAGGATGCAGATACTCCACCCATCAGATCTTCATTTACAGCTTCCAACGTAACACCGGTTACACCGAGATACCTTTCTGCAGCTTTCACAATCATTTTATGTTTTTGCCAGTAGGACGAGATGTCTGATCAGTGCAATTCACCACATCCATTATAAACATCACAAACTCCATTGTATCCATTGTACAATATCTTTACTGAGAGAACTGTGATGCCGACATATATCCACTGACCTCCTAGTCTATTCTCTGACTCGGAACACTTTATTAAGTTTAGCAGTCAGAGTCAGGTTTAACTTTTTGCAAGGTCTCTGCATAAGACACACCCAACTGTACTTTAACCGGTTGAACTGATCCGCCTCTATTTTCCTAAGGCAACATAGTTGTTGATTTCACATTCCCACCTCTCTCCACGACTGAAATTCACATTAACAAATCATCTCATTTGACCGACAGGTTCCTCTGCCAGTGACAGCAGGGACAGTGAAGGGTCTGAACTACGATAGGCCTGGTGGCAATCTGCCCCCAAACTCAGACCCTCCTCGTCTGCTCTATCGCTATGGCGGAGTTCAGCGATACTGCTGTCGGTGATCGTCGGCCGCGGCATCTACAGGGACGGGCGTGGCTCTCCGTCCACACCTCCGAGTGTCTGTCCCGGCGATGTTTGCCAGACCTCCCTCAGCCTTCGCCGATGCAGAGAAAATTGCGCCACCAGCCGGCAGCAGGCACTCTGGGAGTTATGAACTACGATCCTCCACACTCCTGGTGAATCTCCTCTGGAGACCTGCACAAAATATACTTTGTTTAGAATTCACCAGTTTAAGAAACTTACCAGGTCAGGCACAATCTCCTGAGAGGAATACTGTCGAAGTTTCGGATGAAACCCTCCAGTTTCAGAATTGAGAGTGGCCCTTCCAGGCTGCACTGGTGCCCACCAAAATTGTCCCATCTGCCTGCGTGTGAGCCATTTCCTCTGGGCATGAGTTAGCTTGAATAGTGACATGGGCACAGGTGCTGAAAGGTTATTTTCCCTGCTGCAGGAGTCTCTAACTAAACCTTTCCTATCCTGTACATAATCACAATGCCTTTTAAATTTGTCTCAGTACAGGACCACAAAGGAGGTAGTGTTTAGTCTCTTATCGAGCAGTGAGGTGGATTGTTTACTCAGAGCCTGGTAGGATATACTGCAGATTATTGAAAGAGGCAGGAAATGACATCACTAGTGACTTGTCCAATATATCTGTGTTCTCTGTAGCCACGAGTAAGATCTCAGAAAAGCGCTGACCAATCTTATACTGTTATTTACGAACGGAGATGGATAATCCTGGAAAATATAGACTCACGTTAGGGGTAGACACGTTTTTGCAGAAGATTCCTAGGGACTGCATGTAGATTTATCTAACTCCTCACATACCAACATACCCATCGTCTCCTCCAGAGTGTGATAGTCTGTTTCCCGACGGCCCTTTCGGCCGGCACCAGAACCATCCCTCCCGTCCATGTACCTGTCCAAGTGTCTCAATGGAACCTCATTTTACCACTTCCAATGGCGTCTCATTCCACACTCACACTGTCCTCTGAGTAAAGAAGTTCCTTCACATTTTACCCTTAAACCCTTTTCCTTTTACCCGGAACTTATGACCTCTTATTCACTTCTCACCCAACCTGAGGGGGAAAAGCCTCAGCTTCGGTGCGACAAAACCTTTTGAATCTTCCTCTCCAAATCGGGCTCTCAGCTCCTTGAAACATCATTATAAATATTCGCTCTAAACGTTCAAGGTTCTTGATGTTTTTTCGTGTAGATGGGTGACCCTGGATAGATACACGGAGCTTAGAAAAATAGAGGACTATGAGTAAGCCTAGGCAGTTCCATTGTAAGGACAGGTTCAGCACAGCTATGTGGGCCGAAGGACCTTCAGTGTACTGTAGGTTTCCTCTGATCCAAATTACACACAATACTCCAGGATTGTCCTCAGTAACGTCCTTTACAACTTCAACATAACATTGCAATTCGTGTACTCAGTGCTTTGATTCATGAAGGCCAATGTGCCAAAGGCTCTCTTCATGACCCTGCCCTGAACTATGGAACTGTATTCCCGGATCACTCTGTTCTCCGCAGACCACAATCCCCGACCAGTCACTGTCTGAGTCCGACCCTGTTGTTCCCGGCAAAGCGCAACACCTCACATCGGTCCTCATTACATTCCAGCTGCAAAACCGTCAGCCCATTTATCCAGCTGCTAAACTCATCTCCAAGTTTTGATAATCTGCCTCACTGCCACTTATGCTCTGTATCCAGGTGTCAGCTGCAAATCCAGTTTATCATATTCCCATTGAAATTCAAAGTTACGTGGAGCTGAGGAGGACGATGGCGCCTAACGGCGACTCCTTGCTTGCAACTTCGGAAAGAGCTCTAGTTCTATTTTAATATCTCTATTTTTCCCTTTCATGTTGCTTTTGAAGACCCCGACCTGGAATTACAAGCTGACTTTGGTTCTTTGCGGGAATGGGACCCGTTCTCGGAGCCTGACGACTGGCCGTTATTCGATCTACCAAGGACGAGGTCTAAAACACCAGCGCGCCTTCAGTATTCCGGGATTTCGTGGCTCTGGAGGCGGGTGGAGTCGAGGTCGGTGCCGTTGCAGGAAATCGGTGCGTCGTGGGAAACGGAAGATCGAAAGCAGCGAGCTGGCTGCTGGCCATGTGCCCGGAGACCCGCTGTTTGTTATGTCCCCCCCCCCCTCCCCACCACCGCTGTGAAATGGGGAGAGAGAGAGAGAGAGAGAGAGAGAGAGAGAGAGATGGAGAGAGAGAGGGAAAGAGGGAGAGTGAGAGACAGAGAGAGAGAGAGAGAGAGAGAGAGAGAGAGAGAGAGAGAGAGAGAGAGAGAGAGAGAGAGAGAGAGAGAGAGAGAGAGAGAGAGAGAGGGAGAGAGAGAGAGAGACAGTGGTGTGTTGAATTACCGGGTGAACGTGTAGCCTTTGGGGTTCTGCAAGTCTCTGTCCCTATTGACGCTTTGCTGCACGTTTCAGTGCTCGGTGCAGGGCGCCGATGCTTTCGTTAACTGGTGGGTGGTGGGGGTGGGGGGGGATGGTTGCTTTGCTACTGCTTATGCGTGGGTGCGGTGAGCTGAGGGGAATTTGGGGTGCTAGCATTTAACTGTCATTCATTCTTTGCGGTAATCTTCTGTTTTCGTGGATGTTTGCGAAGAGAAGAATTTCAGGATGTACCTTGTATACATTTCTCTTACATTAACTACACATTTGAAACATTTGATACCTTTGAAACACTTCTATATCCTGTCCCTTAGAATGTCTGACAATAAGTTAACCGCTGGTGTCAGGCTCATCTGCCTCTACTTTCCCGGTTCATCGTCAGAGCATTTCTGGAACAATGGAAGCTAATCTACAGCACCTCAGAGGTGTCTAAAGACATTTTAAATTCTCATGGAGACAGGCTAAGGCCCCTGCGGTTTCCGTACTCGACTTCCACAAGGGTCGATGCGATGTCACTAATTGGAAATGGATCTGCCCTGATTGAGACCGTTAATCTATAAGATACAGAAGCACAATTAGGCCATTTGTCCCATCGCGTCTGCTCCGCCATTTCATCATGGCTGATCCATTTACTGTTCGCCACTGGCCCCCATCTCCATCCTTCTCTCCATATCCGTTCACGCCCTGAGCAGTCGAGAATCTGTCAACCACTCCCTTAAATATACGTAAGAACTGAACCCCTGCTGCCTGTGACAACGAATTCCACAGATCCGCCGCTCTCTGGCTAAAGACAATCCTCTTGCTCTGTTTCTAAATGAATGCCCCTCCATTCTGAGACTGTGTCCTCTAGTCTTACACTCTCCCATCAGAGGTATGATCCTCTTCAGAAGAACTTTGTCAGAGACTTTCACCATTCGATAGGTTTCAATCAGGTCACCCCTCATTCTTCTGAATCCCAGTGAATGCAGACTGAAAGCCATCGAATCTGGAATCATGTTCGTGAACCTCGTTAAACCCTCTCCAGTTTCAGCACAATCTTCTGAAGATGCGGTCTAAACCTGTTCCCAATACTCCGTTTGAGGCCTCACCAGCACTTTATAAAGCCGCTACATTACATCCTTATTTCTTATTCCTCTTTCCCTTCCTGAAGAGTGGAGGAACATTTCCAATTTTCCATTCCTTCTGACACATGCAAGAATCAATTGATTCCTGAAATACCATTACTAATTCCTCCACAGTCTCTTCAGCCACCTCTTTCAGAACCCTGCAGTGTACCCCACTTGGTCCAGGTGATTGATCCACCTTCACACCTTTCATTTGCCCCTGAGGGTGAAAAACCTCTGTTTGGGTGTGACTGGACCGATTGAATCTTTCAGTGAAACTCAGATCCGCAAGCCCTGGGAGCGTCATCATAAAGATTCGCTGCAATTTTCAACCTTACTGATACTTTTTCTGTTGATAGGTGACCAGAACAGCACACAATACACCAAGTGTATTCACCCTAATGTCCTATACAACTTCAACTTTACATCACAACCTGTGTACTTAATAAGGTGATTACGGTGTCCACAGATCCCTGAAAGTTGCCTCACAGGTAGACAGAGTAGTTAAGAAAGCTTATGGGGTGTTAGCTTTCATAAGTCGAGGGATAGAGTTTAAGAGTCGCGATGTAATGATGCAGCTCTATTAAACTCTGGTTGGTCCACACCTGGAGTACTGTGTTCAGTTCTAGTCGCCTCACTATAGGAAGGATGTGGAAGCATTGGAAAGGGTTCAGAGGAGATTTACCAGGATGCTGTCTGGTTTACAGAGCATGCATTGTGATCAGAGGTTAAGGGAGCTGGGGCTTTACTCTTTGGAGAGAAGAGGAGAGGAGACACGATAGAGGTAACAAGATATTGAGAGGAATAGATAGAGTGGACAGCCAGCGCCTCTTCCCCAGGGCACCACTGCTCAATACAAGAGGACATGGTTTTAAGGTAAGGGATGGGAAGTCCAAAGGGAATATTAGAAAAAGTTTGTTTCATTTTTTTTTATCCAGAAGGTGTTTGGTGCGTAGAATGCACTGCCGGAGTCTGTTGTGAAATTTAAGAGCCTACTAGACAGGTATATGGAGGAATTTAAGGTGAGGAGTTATGTGGGAGGCAGGATTTAAGGGTCGGCACAGCATTGTGGGCCAAAGGGCCTGTATGTTCTATACTGTTCTATGTTTAAAATAGAAGCGGGAGCGGATACAGGACCACACGAAAATGATGCTGGAGAGGTGGGGCACGAGGTAATGCCGGGCGAACTGAACAAGTATTTTTAATCAGACATTTGGATAGATACATGGAAGGAAGGGGTATGAACGGCTGTGGTCCCGGAGAGGTGGGGCACAAGGTAATGCCGGGCGAACTGACTAAGTATATTTAATCAAACATTCGGATAGATACATGGATGGGAGGGGTATGAACGGTTCTGGTCCTGGTGCAGGTCGATGAGACTAGGCCAGTAAACAGGAAAACTAGGCCAGAGGGTTCTTTACGACAATCGGAACAGTTTATTGTTGTGGGGTTCAATGAGTCTATATTCTATCGCTAAGAATCCTCTGCAGTAACTTGCCTGCCCCAGACATGAGACTCACCAGTCTACATTGCTCCAGTATTATCCATTCCAGTTCTTAAATAAGAGAACAACATGTATTGCCGCTCTCCGGGTATCTTCATTGTGGCTAGATACAACACAAACACGTTGGTAAAGTCCACTGTAATTTCATTCCCGCATCGGCCAATAATCTGAATTGTATCCCGCCAGGCTGTGCGGAAATATCCCCCGTTAACTGACTAAACAGGACCTCCTTAGTGGTCTTGTACTTATATAAATTGCAAAGACATTGTGGATAAGAACAGGACAGGAAAGGTTTAGTCATTGAGCAGGGAAAGGATCCTTCAGCCCATGTGATAGCGACGTACATTCAAGCTAATTCCTGTACCGGAGGAGATGTGTCAAACGCCGGCAGATGGAATTAGTTTAGGTGGTCACCAGGTAGGCATGGAAGAGTTGGGCCTAAGGGCCTATGTCAATTCTGAAAGGGAAGGGAGTCGTTCAGTTCTGGTTAGAGTTATATATAAAATGATATTTCACGCTGGAAAACTGCATAAGAGATTCACTGTTTGGTGGGACAGTTTGAGGGTCTTGTGCCATGGGACGAGATTGTTCTCTGGATATACAAATGGATCTTGGAATCCTAATTTATAACTCCCTCAAATGGGTACACACGATGGTGGGTTGTTCAAGGCGATGTAAGGCCTCCTTGTCTTTTGTAGTGGAAGCGCACAGTTCCAGTATCAGGTAGTTATTTTACAGTTTTATAAATCTCTCGTTGAACAGCTTCTGGAGTATTGCATTCCATTGTTGGGAAAATGTGGAGGCTTTGAACGGTGATTAGAAGAGGTTTACGAGGACACGGCAGCGTAATGAGAGATTGGACAATCTGGAGATATTTTCTCGGCAATGGTAAAGGCTGAAGGAGGCGGCCGAGGTTTATAGGAATATGAGAGGCACAAACAGCGTAGACAGCCTGAGGAGCAAATGAGAGCAAACACTAGAGGGCGAGCGTTTAAGGTGAACAGAGGAACACGGCCTCATTAGTCCTTGTTTATGCACTATTTATTTAGTTTGTAATTCCGTGTACTTTTCTACCTTTTCCCGACACTGCTACTGTAGAACAATTCGCTTCTGCAATATTAAACCTGTCTCAGAATGGTTCAAGGAGATGTGTGTTGCAACATTAGTAAAACATGAAACGCTAGTTCAATTGGATCAGAACAGCGCAGTGAGCGGAACGGCCTGTTCCCCTGCTGTACTGTCCCATGCTGGTGAAATCACGGCCGGAGTACTGTCTGCATCTCGGGTCGGCGTCACAGGAAGGACGTGATGAACCTGGAAAGGAGCAGTAAGGATTAACGACTTTTGTTTCCTGGATTGGAGGACTCGTATCCGAAGGAGACTGGATAGAGACGGAGGGTGATGGAACACTGATTCCCCCCTCCGACAGCACAGGTCCCACTTTTGAATGTGAATGGAACGTATGTGGGATCTGTAGGAGAATTAATTCATTAAATGTGTAGGGGCATTAAAGTGTTTAATTTTAAGCACATATGTGAGACGTTAACGATATAGATCCCGCTGCCGAACCTTCTAGTTATGGACCTATATCGTTAACGTCTCATTTACGTAAACTTATGGGACGTTTGTTAATCTAGCATTATGTTTTGGAAGAGAGAGGTGATGTATCGTTTTATCAGAGTGGATTTAGGAAGGGTAGAATGACATTAAGTAGAGTTTGATGTTTGGAAGGCGATACTGATACTGTTGAAGTGCTGTTAAATAAAGTTGTAATAGCAGTGTTTTTAATATTGAAAAGGCAGATGAAATTTACGGAAGGAAGGGCTTTTGATTAAATTATGGACATCAGGAGGGGAGATTGTATCATCTTTTCTGAGTTTATTTTAATTTGGACGGTCTCTGCAAGTAAAGGTAGGAAAGATACATTCTAGTTTCTATGGGATCGAGAATGGTAACCCACAAGGCAGTATTTGCAACTCTTTATTATATAATATTTTGATTAATGCTGTTTTCTCAGAGAATACTTGGTTAAATTACAATGTACAGCTGAAGGAGTTTTCTGCATTAGAGATTGAAACTTGAATTTAAGTGTATGGAGGCTGCATTTAGCAATTAATATATTTTCACAATAGGCAAATAGCTTTCAGTAGCTAAACACAAGTTATGTGTTTTACAAACAGGACTAATGGACCTGCCATTAATCTGAAATTATATGATCAAACTCTTGGAGACCAGTTCGTGCTGAGACTTTTAGTCGTGGGTGGATAATAAACCGACACGGAGGCACCATATCAGTAAAATAATTGTTAAATGTAAAGGAGCATTAAATATTCACAGGTATCTATGTTTGTATTCTTGGGGTGCTACACGAACATCTTTCTGGATCATTTATATTTGTTTAATTAGATCAGCTTCACCTTCTACTTTAAAATGCTTCTGTGTGATTCAGAACACGGGCTTTGAAATGGTGTTGTGGTGCAGTAGATTCGTGCCCCATCAGGCCTCACTGCTTGAAATTGTACAATCACCCTGACAACTGCGGCGGCTGAACTTGATGTTAACATGGATTAATTTGATGGGGCAAGGAAAAGATCATCCTGTTAAAGGCGTGTTGGTGGACTGTGGTGACGTCACGAAGAGTGCTTTTAGTGTTGGGAGGCTGAGCTCTTATCACGCTCGGAATATGGGTTTGTTGGTTCATGCAATATGTCCCACTGTCGCGTTCTCGGTAACCCCGCCCTGTTTTACTAATGACTTCCGTTGATTTTGTGTTGGACAGTTTAATAATGTTCAAGGATGCTGTCATGTTTGAGATTCTGTTAGCCCATCAGTATAATAAGGGGCATTATTATGATATGTGAACCATTCATCATAACAAGGTCAATCATTTTAACCATTTTTGCAGACGGATCGAAAGATAATTTAACCGGGAATGTTGGTGGAGCCTTTTTTTCTGACTGAATTACAGGAAAGGACAGAGAAATGACTTACCTACCATTTATCAGAACATACGGCAAAATTGGTTGCCATCTTTTTTCGGCTTAAAGTGGATGAAGGAAATTTGCCCAGATAAATTTGTAATTCGTTCAGATTCCTTTTCGGTTTTGATGAGTCTTATAACAGGTGACTTCAGTAATAGATCAGATTTACTGTTGGAACTCATTAAACATTATTTCCTATTCAAAGTATTCGTTTATATGTCTAATTCTCAAGGCTCTCTGCACATAGAGGGGTTGAGGGGAATGAGCGGGTTGACTGTTTAGGTATAAAAGCAGTAAAAAGTTCAACTCTCGATAAAGAGCTTCCACCTAGGAAATCAGCAGGTAAGGGGTTTTAGTGTTAATAATTGTAGGCTTATGAAGGGACTAGTGGGATAATGGTCACAAGGGGGGACACCATTACAGAATACTTAAAAGTGTTTGATTTATGGGAGAACGGATTAAAACAAGATTCGTCTTCCAATTGACAATACCATACTTCCTGTCGTGTTGGTAAACAGCATTCTGGGCCGTGTACGTTTTATCATTATGAAACAGTTGAACACATTTTAATTCAGTGTGAAGCGTATCAGAAAGAAATAAATCAAATGGAGGTTTCATTACAATCTTCGGGGATTGTTAGATTTTATTTAAAAACCTACTGAAGTAATGGGAGTGACTTTAATTTAATTCACAATATTGCGTTTCATTCCGTACGATCTCTGGGACTCTGGGGTAACTTACCTTTCAAGTGGAAAAACAATAGAAGCGATCAGGGTTTTATTTCCCAATTCTCCGCACCACACTCCAGTCCAGATGGTGGCGGCATCAGCGCCTTGAAGTGGGAGTGTCGACAGTCGTTTGACCAAATCCCGCCCTGTTTCTTCACGTTCGCCCATCATTCAAGGGACAGCGGAGACTGTTGTGATAATATTGGAATAGCCAACTAGCATCGTACTATACGCCGCCGACATGGCGGAACGTCGGACTGTGAAGATGGCAGAAGGGAAAGGAAATAGATGCAAATATCCACTGACCAATGGGTTTGCGCCTTCCTGAGCAGTTCTTCGACTCTCATCTTCCAGGTCCAATGAGATACTGATCCTCCGGGACTGTGCTTTGCCCCACCCCACACACAAACTATGCTCATGTCCCATAGCTGCCGGATGATTGGATAATCGGCCTGGGAATAACACCTGGGAAATCAGGTGGTGAACGTGAGGGGCTGGACACAGACAGGAAACACTGCGGCCGCTTCCGGCTTGTGCTCATGACGCGGCTTTATTAATGAACTGAAGCACCGAGGTGACCGGATATTTCGCCGCACTGATCACCTGCTCCCTGAATTTTGACTGAGTTACCGCGTAAATAAATGTGTTCGTGCAGCAGCTGAAATTGCTTAGCAAAGACCCGACGTAGTGAAAGATCCATTCAGAATCATTGAAATTGAATCCTTTTCCAGATACCTGATAATATATGAAATTTACAACCATTGTCATCCACAGGAGGATGATGCTGCCGGAGAGGGTGAAGAGTAAAACCACAGACCTCCTCCTGCTCTCCATCTCCGGGTCACTGCGGTTCTCCCCCTTGCTCTGACTCTTCAGCCCCTTACGGACCCAACTGGCCACTAAAATGTGCCTGACTGTCAGAGGGTTGAGCAGCAGGATCCCAGTGAAAGGGAGGAACGGAGTTAAAACCGAATCCAGCCAGTCATACCCTATCCAACCGGGGTCAGTGAAATAATTGCCCTTGATCATACAGAACCATGGTACATTGTCGATGATCACTCTGGGTTCCAGCGTGAAGTATCGGGGAACGTTTCTCAGACAGGTCAGTACGCCGGTTGTTGTTAGAACCACAACCGCAGTTTTCCCGGTGCAATATTTTGTTTTCAGCTTCTGGCAGCAAATGGTGACGAACCGATCAAAGGTGAAAGTGACGGTGAACCAGACAGAACACTGTGTGGCTGTGAACCTCAATACAACGATAACTCTGCACACAGGGGTGATGTCCAGAAAACTCCACGGGAAGTAATACCAACTGATTTAAAAAAAAATGATCTCGTTAACAACCGTCAGCATATCGGCCGCTGCCATGGCCACCAGGTAGCGAGTGGTGCAGGTAGAGAGGCCGCACTTTCCGCGGGACAGGATCACAATCGCCAATAAATTTACTGGAGAGAGAGAGAGAAAGAACAGACACTGGACATTACTGAACACATTCTGCGGAAATTTACAACGGATCGGTTATCATCTGAAGATCAGGAGTGCTAGAGTCTATGAACCGTTGCTAATCCAACATCAGACAGGGGTCACACTGTCTCTAACTTGCCCTCTTCAATGTGGAGTTAAGTCGCTGTGTGGGCAAACGTCGGCGATAAAAACGAACTGCACGGACTACACAATCGGTGCTGATCCCGATTCCAGTCGCTGATGGAGCCAGTTTCACTGATTTAACCGTGACTGACCAGGTCTCTGGAAACTCAGCATCTGACGGGGCCGAAAAGCGATACAGAAGGGAGCAACGCACATAAAATACTGGAGGAACTCAGCAGGTCAGGCAGTTTCCATGGAATTGAACAAACTCTAGTTTCGGTCCGAGATCCCTCCTCTGGACGAAGCGGGGCTCCGATTCCCGACGGGTCTCAGAGGGAAAGCAGAGACAAGCTAGTAACCTGAGGCTGAGTTAATGGATTAATTCTACAGCGCAGTTCAGTTCGATATCACACGTTAGCAGATCCGTCAACACTGCTTCAGGTGATCAGACCCAATCACTGACCAACAGACAGTAGGATCGGACTGTAACAGACTTGGTAACGAGACGAAAAACTCAGGACCAGGGGTTGTCTCTGATCAATCACTCAGGAACTGGGAACTTCACGATGTAAAACCCTCCGAGGTACAACTTCCCTGGAAGGTGCTGCCCCCAGCACTGGGAAAAATCCCATTTAAACCCACCCTGTCACACCTTTCTATGGAGCTGTCTGTGCCCAGCAATGGGACTGCTCTGGAAAAGGCTCCACTGAAATCCTCCCCGTCACACCCTCCCGGAGAGCTGCTTGCCCCCAGCACTGGAGCAACTCTGTACAACGTCCCGTTAAAGGCAAGAACAACGTTCGAGTCGGTCCCGTGAGTTAAAGGAGAGGCAGCGGTTTAGTTCCGGTTGTCGTTAAATATGAAATATCAGAATATGGAACTGACAGGATCTGACGGAGATGTACACAGTGATCATCAAGTTTAAAGCTTGTTAAATGATCATAAACAGCTTCACACCAGTAAACACTCAGAAATGCCGAACATGAATTGCTCTGCTCACTCACCGGGAACTCCAATGACGGCGATGAACACGAACAATATTTTCTGCACACTCAGGTACCTATGGACAATTGAGGACATTGTCTCTGTCCAATGATCCGTCTGTGCCACAGGTGATCTCTCGGAATGACATGTTGAGGCAGCACTTGCCTGGGGTTTTTAAAAACATTTAGCGACTCCACAGGGACAGGTTTCAACAGATTTAAAAATAAAGATTTTTTACTTATTTACAAATCATTTACCCTGCTCAGACCCCACTTGGAGTACTGTGCTCAGATCTGGTCGCCTCACTACAGGAAGGATGTGGAAAATGGCTGCCTGAACCATAAAAAATATAAGAACAGAGGTTAAAATTCAAAATAGCTTCATGATTATTGTATGAGCAAATGAGACAATCTTGACGTACAGAAAAGCTGGATGAACTCAGCTGATCGGGCAGCATCCGTTGAAAGGAGCAGTCAACGAAGGGTCAGGACGAAGGGTCATGACGAAGGGTCTCGATCCAAAACGGATCCTTTCAACGGATGCTGTCCGACCTGCTGAGCTCATCCAGCTTTTCTGTACGTCTTGATCTGACCACAGCATCTGCAGTGTACTTTGTGAGACAATCTTGAGTTTTGTCACGTCTCCGATTCAGCAGACACCCCCACATGCACATTGGATTATCGCAGAGCAAGTATCATTTCAAATAGTTCACAGAACGGCTGCGTCCGCCTGAGTAAATAGCAAGAAGCAATTTCAGTCCAAACTGCATTTATTACTGAAGTATCTAT
The DNA here is from genome assembly GCF_048418815.1 of Hemitrygon akajei. Classification (NCBI taxonomy): domain Eukaryota; kingdom Metazoa; phylum Chordata; class Chondrichthyes; order Myliobatiformes; family Dasyatidae; genus Hemitrygon; species Hemitrygon akajei. The sequence goes on from NW_027331920.1 coordinate 6,891,827, forward strand.
GACTAATACAAGTTCGAGAGTTGTCACACCTCCATATCCTGACAACCCCGAAATACGTGCGCACCCCCAAATCAATGACATCGCTCCCAAACTACTGATTCTCCAAAATCCGCGTGCACCCTCAAATCCGCAGACTTCGCCAAATCTCTGCACACCCAAATTCGTTTGTGCCCCAAAACTCGTGTGCACACCTAAATCAGTGTGTGCCGCACATCTTCCAACTCTCCGAATCCGCCTGCACCCCAACATTCGCTGGTAAAAAGCCATTTCTGTGCACAGCACATCCCCAAATCCCTGTACATCCTATATTCTCTAAAACACCCCTAATTCAGCGCATATTCTCAAATCCGTCTGCACCCCCAATCCGTGCCTGACCCTGCCGCATGCAAATTCGATGATCCCATCGCAATCGTTTCATACAGTTCGCAAAATGGCTGTCTGCATTAAAAAAAAAACAGGACAGAGCTCAAAGATCATATTGGATTTATTATTTTTTTTATAAACCGAACACGTCACGTACAGTGAAGCTCAAAAGGCCACCTTCATTACTACTCCTTAACTGCAGCTATCAGCCAATCTTCTATCCATGTTAGTGATTTCTTTTTCTCTATCCTACCTGTTATTTCCTCAAAGAATTCAACTGATTTTCCAGGCAAGAATTCCAACAGATCAGATCTTACAGGCACGATTTCCCTTAAACAATCTGTGCTAAACGGCCTACTTTGTCATGTGCCTCCAAGTACCCTGAAATCACATCTTTAATCATGGACTCCAACACTTACCAACCTAACTGACCTGAGTGAGGCTAACTCACCTATAATTTTCTTTCTTTTGCCTCCTTCCCCCTTAAAGAGTGGAGGGACATTCGCCATTTTCCAGTCTTCCACAGCAATTCCAGAATTTGGTGACTCTGGATCAGTCATTGATATTAACTCAACAATCTCTTCTGCTGCCAGGTGACCTATCTACCTTCAAACCTTTCAGCTTCCAAAATACCTTCTTATTAGTAAAGGCAGCTCACACATTTCTATTGTCTGATATTCCGATGTTCAGGCGTTCTGCTGCTGTCTACCATGGTGGAGACTGACGCAAAATAACATTGACTTGATCTGTTATTTTTTGTTCTGCTTTGCCCCCTCTCCAGCATCATTTTACAGTTGTCTGATATCCACTTTACCTCTCTTGTACGCTTTGTGAGGAATATCTGAAAAAGGGGATTTCTGGTTTCCTCTTTTATGTTACTGCCTAGATTACCCTGACATTCATCGTTTCTGTCCTCACTGCTTTGTTTTCTTTGCATTCCGCATTGAGATGGCTGAGAGCGTTATGATGCGGTAGGGCCAGAACCAGAGGCGTGGAATGACCTGAGATTCAGGAGGTTGAAGTACTAGGACAGGCTGAAAATGTCAGGGTGTTGGGGCTGGAGGACAGGACAGGTAAGTTCAGATCACAGCACTGCGGGGTTTCCTTGTCTCTGCGCTGGTCTGCAATAAACGGGCTCCTGAATCGGCTGCAGTGATGACTGGTTCTGTGGCTTTAGACTCACTATCGAGCACTTCAGTTCAATATGTTATGTGCTGACTTTTGTTGTCTGCAGGATCTGTTTCTTTTTTCTGTACATCGGGTGTTTGACGGTCTTCTTTCTTTAATAAGTTCTAGGAGATTTCTTTGTTTTGTGGCTGCCGGTATGGAGACGAGTCTCAAGGTTGTATGCAGTATATATACATTGATAATAAATGTACTTTGAACTTCTGAACGTCGATACTATTGAGTTATAAAAGCTTTCCATTCCTCTAGCTTTCTACAAATAGTTGCTATATTCTACGCCCCTTCTTTTGCTTAGCCTCATCCTCCCTTTAAAATACTTCTTCTCCGGGATATATCTATCCTGCGCCTTCTGAATTTCTTGCAAAAGACGTAGCATTGACGCAGAGGAACAGCGGTACCTAAAGGTGTTGAGACAGGTAAATACAATGAAGGCATCCAGTGGGATACCTATCGTTATTAGGAAAGTACTGAACAGAACTCTTGGAAGGACTTCTTAAAACATGAATTGTTTCAAAAGCTTGAAAAATGTATACTTCTGGTGCGACACGACAGAAGATGTTTAATTACACTGGAGATTCACCAGAATATGTGGTATGGACTGAGGTAGAAGGAGACACTGCATTGGTGGGAGCAATGTTCTCCTGGAACATCCAACGTTGAGCGGTGATCTTAACGAAGACAAGGAACATGAGGTGCATCGATAATGTAAATGGAGACCGCCTTTTCAAGCACGAGGGGGCGGTTGTAAAACTCAAGGGCATAGATTTTCCGTAAGAGGAGAAAGACTAAAAGGGGACATTTTATCCACAGACAATGATGGGAATGTGGAAGGAGCGACTATAGAAAGTGGTCGGGTTGAGTTCAGCTAGAGGGTTTAAAGGATATCTTTACAGGCTAATGGATAGTACCTGATCACAGGGCTATGGGCTAAACGCAGGCAAATGGGCTGAATTCAAGTGGGCATGGACCATTTGGAAGGAACCACACTTTCTGTTCATTGCGACTCTGTGATTCCAGACAGAGGTTTGAATAACAAGGAGAGTTTTAAGAAGAAGAGTGTGAGGTTTCGAGGGGATCTGAGGAATAATTGCCTCTGAAGGTTACCATCTGGAACATAATGACGGAGGACATGTTGCAGGCAGGTATTTAAACACCATCTCTTTGAGCATTTGAATCACCAAAGCAGAGAAGGCAATAGACCAAACGCTGAATTGGAGAAGGCAGATAACTGGGATATAATGCTGAAATCCCTGTTTCACTACTTGTATGCCGGTTTCTTAGCTTTTACACAGGCCTTTTGATCATAGTTAAAGACTGTAAAGTTTTATGAGATTTTTTTTAATTTAGACGCCTTGTGCAGGTGCCGGTGGGCAAGTTATACTCGAGTTTCTGAGATAGAGATTGGGATCCCACAAGGCTGTATTTATTATTTCTTATTACAATTAATAATATTTTCTCTGAGATAGTTACCGGGTGGGTAAATCACTATTTGTAGATGATGGAGGTTTATGGATTAGAGGTAGAAATGTCAATTTAACTGTCTATGGGATGCCATTAGCAATTAATCAATTGGCAAATCGATGGGACTTGAGCTTTCAGTGGCAAAACACAAGTCGAGTGTTTTATAAACAGGATTAATAGACCTGCGCTTGATTTGAAATCATCTGATCAAACTCTTGAAGACGTGTCAGTGGTGAGATTTCCAGACAGGTGGATGCACAATCAGCTGACATGGAAGCACCGTGTCAGTAAAATAATTGATAAATATAAAGGAGCAACAAATATTCTCGGTGTCTCTGTGGATATTCTTCGGGAGCGACATGAAAACCTCTGCTGACCATTTACATTTGTTTCATTAGATCTTGTCATGATTCTGTGGCTCATGGATCAGCTTCATCTCCAACTTTCAAATGTTTGGCTGTGATACAAGCACAGGCTTTAAGATTCTGTTGTGGTGCAGTAAGGTCGTCTCCTGTTTCAGGTTTACTGATTGATTTTGCCGAGATGGATTTTAATGTTAATGTACTGGATTAATTTGAAGGAGCAAAGAAATGATCATCCGGTTAGAGGTGTGTCGGAGGACTGTTGGGAACATCACAAGAAGAGTGTTATAGTTTTGGGGGCTTGGGTTCTTATTACGCTGGGAATGTGGGTTCGTTGAATTATGCAATATGTTCAACTGTGGCATTCTCGGTAACCCCAACTTGTTTTTGTAAATGCCTTTATTGATTTTGGGGTACACGATTTAATAAAGTCTCAGGATTTTGTTATGCCTGAGAATCTGTTAGTTCATTGGTATATTAAGGAAATTTATTGTGAAATATTAACCATTGTACAGAAGGATGAAAATATAATTTAACTGGAATTGTTGGTGTGGCTGTTTTTGTGCCCAGATTATAGGTAACGATAAAGAAACGACATTGACCGATTTCTAGAGAACAACATTTTCGATGCACTTTCAGATGAGGCACGTGACCCCATCGTGAACTTGGTCACATCCTCATCATGGAAGATAATCCAATTGATGTCATCCAAGCGGTCCTGTAGCATGAAGACCGATTGGTCGGACCAACAGTGGGCGGATCACCTATGGCCGCCTCTTGTTTCAGCTTTTGCCTGTACATCGGCAGAAGCCGGATCAGAGAGTGATCTGATTGTTGAAGTGTGGTCGGAGGAGCACTTTGTAAGCGTTATGGAAAGGTCGAGTGTGCCAGCTCCCCGAGCGCTCACCTGGATGTGCTGACAACAGTTCGGAGGGACTTCAGTCAGCGACGCTGGATTAAAGTCACGGCGACAATGAAGGCAGCCTCTGGGTGTGCAGTCTTCAGCGTTTTGAGGGTTTCGTACAGTTCCTTGAGAGCCAGGTCAGTATCAGCCTGGGGCGGAATGTACACTGCTGTGCTGATAACACCGTGAACTCCCTGGGCAGCCAGTAGGGTCTAAACAGCTGCTCCACATCTGGGCAACAAAGGATTGGAGCACATGCATATTCTGGGGGTTGCACCAAGCATTGTTGACCATGAAGCATACCCCACCTCCTTTACTCTTCCCAGTGAGGGGTTTCCACCTGTCCACAGGGAATAGGGAGAACCCAGAGGGTTCGATGGCGTGGTCCGGTGTCTCCTCCGTCAACCAGGTCTCCGCAAAGCACAAAACGTTACATTATTTTGTTTCCCGCTGGTGAGAGATTCTGGCTGTCAGTTCACACAGCTTGTTGTCCAGGGACTGGGTTCTAATCACGCTGGGAATATGGGTTTGTTGGATTATGCAACATGTCCTACTGTCGCGTTCTTGGTAACCCCACATTGTTTTTCTCAATGGCTTTAGTTTATTTTAGGATACACGATTTAATGAGGTCTCAGGATTCTGTTCTGCTGGACAATCTTGATTCGTCTGTATATTGTGGAAAATTATTATGATATGTTAAACATTGCTGCAGAAGAATCAAAAGATAACCGGGATGTCGGTGTGGCTGTTTTTTGTTCATGAATTACAAGTAACGATAAAGAAACAATTTACCAAGCATTTATCAGTATACATAGTAGAATTTGTTTCCATCATTTTAGTCTTACAGTGGGTGGTGGAAATTTGTTCATGTAAAGTTGCCATTTGTTCAGATGTCTGTTCGGTTTGGATGAGTCTTAAAACAGGTAATTCTTGCAGGAGGATAGATTTACTGTTGGAAACTCATCAAACATTATTTCATACGCAGAGTATTGGTTTATATTTCCACTTCTTATGGGTCCCTGCACACAACGGATCAGTTACAACAGCTGTTAAAATTTCAAGTAGCACATCAGAAGCTAACGGGTTGTTGGATTAATAACTAAATCAAGATTGGTGGGATAAAGGGCACCAATGGAGACACCTTTACAGAATACATACCTGTCGTGTTTATGGAAGATTGTGGATGACACAAGAAGGTAAGAAATTACATTGACACGACTTAGAATTTGACACACTATGCCTAATTACTGTATTCCTTTGTTCGTGTTGGGAAGCATCATTCTGGGTATGTAGTTTTCATTTAAAAAATGACAATAATTTTAATTTAACTCACGCTATTGTGTTTTGTTACGTACAATCTATAGGACTTTTGGGGGGTAATTTAGGTTTCATTTGGAAAAGGAAGCAGTGAGGGTTTTATGTCCCAATTCTCTACACCACACTCCAGTCCAGTTCGTGTCCGGAATGCGGCTTTAAATTGGAGTGTCCGCCGCTGTTTATACAAACCCCGCCCTCGTTCTCACGTCAGCCAATTATTCAAAGAGAAGTCGGAGACTGGTGATTGACAATGGATTAGCCAACCAGCATCCGGCTAGACCGTCGCCATCAAAGTGGTCCTGACGAAGGGACTCGGACCGAAATGTTGCTTTCCGATTTGCTGAGTTCCTCCAGCTTGTTTGTACGTGTCGACTAGATCTCCGCCACTTTCTGGCAACGTCGGGCTGCGAGTTCGGTGGGCGGGAATTGAAACTGATGGGCATATTTGCAGACCAATGGGCGAGCGGCATTCAGGAGTAATTCTGTGACTGCCATCTGAAAGATCCAATGAGGTACTGAGTTCCCAGGCCGGTGCTTTGACCCGTCCCACACACACACTCTGGTAACCTCCCGGAGCTGCCGGTCGGTGGGACAATCCGCCTGGGAATAAACATAGAAACCTCCGGCACAAAACAGGAGGTTGCTGTGCCGAACATGTCCTCACCTTAGAAACACCTTGGAGATGAGGCGGTGAATGTGAGGAGCTGGAGCCCGGACCGGAGACACTGCGGCCGCCTCTGCCGTGTGCTCAGGACGCGGCTTTATTAATGAACTGAAGCCCCGAGGTGACCGGATATTTCACCGGCTCATCACCTGATAACGTCTGACCGGCGCAATGCGCACGGTGACAGATTGTGATGACACTAATGAGTTAATATTCAGACCATATGTGGGAGTTAGTCTGTCCCAACAAAGGAGACTGATCAATTGAATATGCTGGCACTCTAAATCTGCCTTGAGACTCGTCACAGCTCCAAATCAACAGACTCTCTCACATGCATATTAGATGATCCCAGAACAAGAATCATTCATTTCAACCGGTTCTCAAAATATCTGCCTCCAACTTAAAAAAATAGCAAGAACAGAGGTCGAAGTACAGGTTGCATTTATTATTAAACAATATTCCAATGAAACAACTTCGAGATTCAAAACACTTCAAAGTCCACCGGGATTCCCATATCTGCAAATCTGTGTTCACACCCAAATCAGTGTGCATCGACAAATCCATGCGCACCCCAAACCTACCGACACACCGAAATCCACCCACATACCCAGATCTGTGCGCACCCCAAACCTACCGACACTCCCAAATCCACCCACATACCCAGATCTGTGCGCAGCCCAAACCTACCGACACTCCCAAATCCACCCACATACCCAGATCTGTGCGCACCCCAAACCTACCGACATTCCCAAATCAACCCTCATACCCAGATCTGTGCGCACCCCAAACCTACCGACATTCCCAAATCCCCCCACATACCCAGATGTGCGCACCCCAAACCCGCTGTCATCCCACATGCACATTAGATTATCACAGAGCAAGAATGATTTCAAACACTTCACAAAAAACCTGCCTCCAACTCAAACCTAATGGCAAGAACAAAGTTCAAATTTCAAAGTGCATCTGTTCTTGAAGCATCTATAAATGAAAAGGCCTGAAGATTTATTACACCCCTAAATCGAAGAATTCCCCAAATCCGTGTGCAACCCCAGGTCCGCTGAGACACCAATATCTTTACGTAGCCCTAAATACTCCCAAATCCCCGTGCACCCTCAAATGCCCAAAGCAATGTGCACCCCCAAATTCACCGACACTCCAAAATCCATATTCACCAATATACCCAGAAACCTTCGTACACCCGCAAATCAATGTGCAGACCCATTTTTATGTGAACCCCCAAACCCGCTGTCATTCCCTCAAGCACACTAGATTATCCCAGAGAAAGAATCATTTCAAACGGTTCACAAAATATCTGCCTCCATCTTAAAACGTTCAAAATGCAAACTGCATTTATTTTTAAAGTACTCCTGTATGTTTGCATGTCTGTGTGTTCATATGTGTCCCCGTATGTGTCTGTCCGTCTTTTCGTGTGTCTGTGTGTGTTTGTGTCAGAGACCAGCTCGTAGATGGCGCTCGGTCTTTGTCGTGACGGCGTAGCTACTGAGAACACACGGCTATCCCGTCTACTCCACATCCCCTCCCCCGCCTATTCTGTAGCGCACAGAAAGGGAACAAACTGGCCCCTCCAGACAACCACAAGCCTTCATCTTCTGAGAGAACATTACTGCTTTCCAAACAATGAAGAATTACACAACATCTATAATTCACTGTGCAAGTCAACCGTCATCACAGTGCGGGGTGGGGGATGTGGGGACGGGTGGGGGTCGGGAAAGCGGGCGACAGAAAAGGGGGAAGGTTAGGGAGGAATGTGTGGAGGAAAGAGTGGGGCAGTGGGGATGAGAACGAATGAAGAGAGGAGGACAGAGAGAAAGAGATTGAGGCTATATATATTTAGTCTCTCTCCTGCCTCCTCCACACTCCGCGCCCCCGCCTATTCTGTAGCACATAAAAAGGGAACAAACTGGCCTCTCCCGGAAACTACAAGCCTTCACTTTCTGAGAGAACATTCTCACTGTCCAAACAACGAAGAATTGTACAACATCAGACAATTCACTGTGCGTGTCAACCGTCATCACAGTGCGGGGTGGGGGATGTGGGGACGGGAGGGTGGCCGGGAAAACGAGCTGCAGTAATGGAGGAATTGGGGAAAAGGCGAGAGGCAGGTGAAGCATTGGGTACAAAGGGAGAAAGAGACAATACGGGTAAGAAGGGGGGGAGTGAGTGGATAGGGTAGGGTATAATGTGTGGAGGAAAGAGTGTGGCACTGGGGAACGGAACGGATGAAGAGAGGAGAGAGAGAAAGACAGAGTGTGGAAGAGAAAGGATCTGGGAGTGGAAGACAAGAGATGGAGAGAAAGGGACGGTGAGGGATCAGGGAAGAGGAGGTGGAGAGAGTGGGAAGGGGTGAAAATAGGGGCAGGACAGTGGGGTTAGTTTGAGGCAAAGAGAAGAAAAGAGCAAAATTTGGGAAGCGGGGTGAAGAGCAACGGGAATATGGAGGGAGTGTGTGTGTGTGTGTGTGTGTGTGTGTGTGTGTGTGTGTGTGTGTGTGTGTGTGTGTGTGTGTGTGTGTGTGTGTGTGTGTGTGTGTGTGTGTGTGTCTGTGTGTGTGTGTGTGTCTGTGTTTGTTTTCAACAACTTTAAAGTTCCCTGGCTCTGATCGCCACACTTTGACCATGGATATCCAGTATCAATTCACTTCTATCCCTATCAGGAAATCATGAACGCACATCATTTGCTTCCCGACAACAGCCCCAACCAATTCCCCTTCATCGACACTTTATTGGGAGTCAGAGGGCACAATAACAAACAAACAAACCCTTTTGCCCATTTAGTCCGTACCGAATTGTTATTCTGCCGAGTCCCATAACCGCAGCTGGACCATGGCCCTCAATACCCCTCCCGTCCATGTACTGATCCAAACTTCTCTGCAATGAAATCCATAACTTCCACTGACAGCTCTTCCCACACCCTCACCACCCTCTGAGTGAACGAATTCCCACTCAGGTTCCTCTTAAATATTTCACCTTTCACCCTTAAACTGCGACCTCCAGTTCCCATCTCACCCAACCTCAGAGGAAAATCCTGCCTGCATTTACCCTGTCAACAGGAGGCTCGCCTCGCCCGGCCTCTGCCTGGAGCCTGGCCTCGCCCGGCCTCTGCCTGGAGCCTCGCCTCGTCCGGCCTCTGCCAGGAACCTCACCTCACCCGGCCTCTGCCTGGAGACTCTCCTCGCACGGGCTCTGCCTGGAACCTCGTCTAGCCCGGCCTCCGCCTGGAGCCTTGCCTCGACTAGCCGCGCTTTTGCCTCGTTCTGGAGTCTCGCCCTGTTTAGACGTGACTGTGTCTACTCCTTCGCCAGGTAGGTCCAACCGTTTTGCCGCTACCTAGCGTTCTGAACTGTCTCGTCGTGTTCTGCGTTCTGTGTTATGAGTCTCGGCCCTACGTTCTGTACCCAAGGAGGGGTCTGGCTCAGTGTTTCATGTCCCTGTCGCTCCGTCGGCTCGGTGTTCTACGTTCCTGACCTCTCTCGACCCAGGCTCAGTGTTCTGCGATACTGTCTCTCCCTCGACCAAGGTTCTGCGTACCTGTCTCTCCCTCGACCATGGCTCTGCGTTCCTGTCTCACCCCCGACAAAGGCTCTAAGTTCCTGTCTCTTCCTCGACCAAGGCTCTGCGTTCCTGTCTGTCCCTCGATCCAGGCTCTGCATTCCTGTCTCTCCCTCGACCAAGGTTCGGCGTTCCTGTCTCTCCCTCGATCCAGGCTCTGCATTCCTGTCTCTCCCTCGACCAAGGCTCTGCGTTCCTGTCTGTCCCTCGATCCAGGCTCTGCATTCCTGTCTCTCCCTCGACCAAGGCTCTGCGTTCCTGTCTCTCCCTCGATCCAGGCTCTGCATTCCTGTCTCTCCCTCGACCAAGGCTCTGCGTTCCTGTCTGTCCCTCGATCCAGGCTCTGCGTTCCTGTCTCTTCCTCGATCCAGGCTCTGCATTCCTGTCTCTCCCTCGACCAAGGCTCTGCGTTCCTGTCTGTCCCTCGATCCAGGCTCTGCATTCCTGTCTCTCCCTCGACCAAGGCTCTGCGTTCCTGTCTCTCCCTCGATCCAGGCTCTGCATTCCTGTCTCTCCCTCGACCAAGGCTCTGCGTTCCTGTCTGTCCCTCGATCCAGGCTCTGCGTTCCTGTCTCTTCCTCGACCAAGGCTCTGCGTTCCTGTCTCTCCCTCGACCAAGGTTCTGCGTTCCTGTCTCTCCCTCGACCATGGCTCTGCGTTCCTATCTCACCCTCGACCAAGGCTCTGAGTTCCTGTCATTTCCTCGACCAAGGCTCTGTGTTCCTGTCTCTCCCTCGACCAAGGTTCTGCGTTCCTGTCTCTCCCTCGACCATGGCTCTGCGTTCCTATCTCACCCTCGACCAAGGCTCTGAGTTCCTGTCATTTCCTCGACCAAGGCTCTGCGTTCCTGTCTGTCCCTCGATCCAGGCTCTGCGTTCCTGTCTCTCCCTCGACCAAGGCTCTGCGTTCCTGTCTCTCCCTCGACCAAGGCTCTGCGTTCCTGTCTGTCCCTCGATCCAGGCTCTGCATTCCTGTCTCTCCCTCGACCAAGGCTCTGCGTTCCTGTCTGTCCCTCGATCCAGGGTCTGCGTTCCTGTCTCTTCCTCGACCAAGGCTCTGCGTTCCTGTCTCTCCCTCGACCAAGGTTCTGCGTTCCTGTCTCTCCCTCGACCATGGCTCTGCGTTCCTGTCTCACCCTCGACCAAGGCTCTGAGTTCCTGTCATTTCTTCGACCAAGGCTCTGCGTTCCTGTCTGTCCCTCGATCCAGGCTCTGCGTTCCTGTCTCTCTCTCGACCAAGGCTCTGCGTTCCTGTCTCTCCCTCGATCCAGGCTCTGCGTTCCTGTCTCTCCCTCGACCAAGGCTCTGCGTTCCTGTCTGTCCCTCGACACAGGCTCTGCGTTCCTGTCTCTTCCTCGACCAAGGCTCTGCGTTCCTGTCTCTCCCTCGATCCAGGCTCTGCATTCCTGTCTCTCCCTCGACCAAGGCTCTGCGTTCCTGTCTTTCCCTCGATCCAGTCTCTGCATTCCAGTCTCTGCCTCGACCAAGGCTCTGAGTTCCTGTCTCTCCCTCGACCAAGGCTCTGCGTTCCTGTCTCTCCCTCGACCAAGGCACTGCGTTCCTTTCTGTCCCTCGATGCAGGCTCTGCATTCCTGTCTCTCCCTCGACCAAGGCTCTGCATTCCTGTCTCTCCCTCGACCAACGCTCTGCGTTCCTGTCTCTCCCTCGATCCAGGCTCTGCATTCCTGTCTCTCCCTCGACCAAGGCTCTGCGTTCCTGCCTGTCCCTCGATCCAGGCTCTGAGTTCCTGTCTCTTCCTCGACCAAGGCTCTGCGTTCCTGTCTCTCCCTCGATCCAGGCTCTGCATTCCTGCCTCTCCCTCGACCAAGGTTCTGCGTTCCTGTCTCTCCCTCGACCATGGCTCTGTGTTCCTGTCTCACCCTCGATCCAGACTCTGCGTTCCTGTATCTCCCTCGACCAAGGCTCTGCGTTTCTGTCTCTCCCTCGATCCAGGCTCTGCGTTCCTGTCTCTCCCTCGACCAAGGCTCTGCGTTCCTGTCACTTCCTTGATCAAGTCAAGGCTTCGGAGTCTCGTCCTGTCCTAGTCACGTGCAAGGTCCTTGTCCTGTCTTAGCCACTGCTTTGTGTTCTCGTCTTGTCATGTGCCTCACCCAGCCCAGGAGTACTTTGCCCTCGTCTTGTGCTGGGGTTCCCTTGTCCCGTCCATAAGTCTCACGACCAGTCCTGTTGCCTCTCCTCATCCTGTAGCCACGTCTTATCCTCGCCTAGGTCTGGAGTCTTAGCCCGAGTCAAGACCCAGGTTCTTGGTCCTTGTCCAGTCTCTGGCTCGGAGTCCAAGCCCAGGCTCCTATTTCCCAGTTCCATGTCCTGGTTCCGCTATCCTTGTCAGGTCCTAGCCCAGGCCCGAAATCCTTGCCTCGTCCTTGGCCTGTGTTATGCCCAGCGTCTTTTCTTCCTCACTTCCCCTGCTTCCTTCTCACGCCTTGTCCTGTTCCTGGTTGTACAGTGTCTGTGTCTTGCATTTGTGTCTACTCCCAACGCCCCCTCTTATGACAGATTGCTGCAGATGAATCAAAAGATAACAACCGGGATGACGGTGTGGCTGTTTTTGGTGCCTGAATTACAGGTAACGATAAAGAAACAATTTACCAACCATTTATCAGTATATATAGTAGAATTTCTTTCCATCATTTGAGGCTTACAGTGGGTGTTGGAAATTTGTTCATGTAAAGTTGTCATTTGTTCAGATGCCTGTTGGGTTTTATGAGTCTTAAAACAGGTAATTCTCGCAGTAGGACAGATTTACTGTTGGAAACTCATCAAACATTATTTCATACGCAGAGTATTGGTTTATATTTCCATTTTCTTATGGGTCCCTGCACACAGCGGATCAGTTAGAAAAGCTGTTAAAATTTCAACCAGCACATCAGATGCTAAGGGGTTGGTGGGTTAATAATTATATCGAGACTGGTGGGATAAAGGGCATCAAATGAGACACCTGTACAGAATACATACCTGTTGGGTTTATGGGAGATTGGGGGTGAAACAGGAAGATAAGGAATCACATTGACACAGTTTTGAATTTGGCACACTATGCTTCATTATTCCTTCGTTCGTGTTGGAAAACATTACGCTCAGATGTGTAGTTTTCATTTAAAATCTTTCTTAAATAATAGCATTAACTATAATTTAATTCACGGAATTGTATTTTGTTACGTACAATCTATAGGACTTTGGGGGGGGGTAATTTATGTTTCATTTGAAAAAGGAAGCAGTGAGGGTTTTATGTCCCAAATCTCTACACCACACTCCAGTACAGTTGGTGGCCGGAATGAAGCTTCAAGTTGGGAGCGTGCACCGCCGTTTATACAAACCCCGCCCTCGTTCTTCACATTAGCCAATCATTCAAGTAGAAGGCGGAGATTGGTGTGATTGACAGAGGATTAGCCAACCAGCATCCAACTAGACCGTCGCCATTTTGTGGAAAGGTCGAGGTAAATATTCGGCGGGAATATGAAAAGAATGGACATATCCACGGACCAATGGGCGGGGGCATCAGGCGTAGTTCTTTGACTGACATCTGACGCGTCCAATGAGGTATCGACTCTCCAGGACGGTGCATTTACACTCAGACCCCCACGCCGTCCTCTCCCCCCCCCCTCGCCCCCACACACACACACACTATCCCAATGTCCCGCCGCTGCTGGTCAAAGGAACAATCCGCCAGGGAATAACACCAGGGAGATGAGGCGGTGAATATGAGGATCTGAAGTCCGTACCGGAGACACGCCTCTGCCGTCTGCTCAGGACGGGGCTTTATTAATAAGCTGAAGCCTCGAGGTGACCGGATATTTCACCGGCTCATCACCTGATAACGTCTGACCGGCGCAATCCCCACGGTGACAGATTGTGATTACATTAATGAGTTAATATTTAGACCACAACACACACAAAATGCTGGTGGAACACAGCAGGCCAGGCAGCATTTATAAGGAGAGGCGCTGTCGACGTTTCGGGCTGAGACCTTTCGTCAGGCCTCTTACTATCTCTTACTATCTTTCCTTTCTGTTAGTCCTGACAAAGGGTCTCAGCCCGAAACGTCGACAGCGCTTCTCCCTACTGATGCTGGCTGACTTGTTGTGTTCCACCAGCATTTTGTGTGTGTTGTTGTTTGAATTTCCACCATCTGCAGATTTCCTCGTCTTTGCTCTTAATATTTAGACCATATGTGGGAGTTTGTCTGTCCCAACAAAGGTGACTGCTCAATTGAATATGCTGCCACTGTAAATCTGCCTTGAGACTCGTCACAGCTCCAAATCAACAGGTAATCCCACATGCACATTAGATGATTCCAGAGCAAGAATCGTTAATCTCAACCAGTTCTCAAAATATCTGCCTCCAACTTTAAAAAAAATTAGCAAGAACAGAGGTCGAAGTTCAGGTTGCATTTAATGTTAAGTTTGCATTTAACCTCAACATTAACCTTAAGCTGTGTGCACTCCCAAATCGTCCAAATCTGTGCATGTCTGCAAACCCCAACTCAATGGTCACCCCCAAATCAGTGTGCATCGCCAAATCAGTGTGCATCGACAAATCCATGCGCACCGCAAACCTACCGACACCCCCAAATTCACCCTCATACCCAGATCTGTGCGCACCCCAAACCCGCTGACACCCCACCTGCACATTAGATTATCATAGAGCAAGAATGATTTCAAACACTTCACAGAATAGCTGCCTCCAACTCAAATCAAATAACAAGAACAAAGTTCAATTTTCAGTGCATTTGTTCTTGAAGTATCTATAAATGAAACAGCCTTGAGATTCATTACAACCCTAAATCGAAGGATTCCCCAAATCCGTGTGCAACCCCAAATCCGCTGAAACACCCAAATCTGTGCGCAGCCCTAAATACTCCCAAATCCCTGTGTGCCCTCAAATGCCTAAAGCAATGTGCACCCCCAAATTCACCGACACTCCAAAATCCATATTCACCAACAAACCCTGAAACCTTCGCACATCCGCAAATCAATGTGCAGACCCATTTCCATGTGAACCCCCAAACCCGCTGACATCCCCACAAGCACACAAGATTATCCCAGAGCAAGAATCATTTCCAACAGTTCACAAAATAGCTGCCTCCATCTTAAAACATTGAAAATGCAAACTGCAGTCATTTTTAAAGTATTTCTGTATGTCTGCATCTCTGTGTGTTCCTATGGGTCCTTGTATGTGTCTGTCCGTCTTTTCATGTGTCTGTGTGTGTTTGTATCAGAGACCAGCTCGCAGACGGCGCTCGGTCTTTGTCGTGACGGCGTAGCTACTGAGAACACACGGCTATCCCGTCTACTCCACATCCCCTCCCCCGCCTCTTCTGTAGCGCACAGAAAGGGAACAAACTGGCCTCTCCCGGAAGCCACAAGCCTTCATCTTATGAGAGAACATTGCCGCTTTCCAAACAACGAAGAATTACACAACATCTATAATTCACTGTGCAAGTCAACCGTCATCACAGTGCGGGGTGGGGGATGTGGGGACGGGTGAGTAGCGGGGAAACAGGCGACAGAAAAGAGGGAAGGTTAGAGAGGAATGTGTGGAGGAAAGAGTGGGGCAGTGTGGATGAGAACGGATGAAGAGAGGAGGACAGGGAGAAAGAGATTGAGGCTATATATATTTAGTCTCTCTCTCTCTCTTTCTCTCCTCTCTCCTGCACAACATCAGACAATTCACTGTGCGAGTCAACCGTCATCACAGTGCGGGGTGGGGGATGTGGGGACGGGGGAGGGGGGTGGCGGGGGAAACGAGCTGCAGTAAAGGAGGAATTGGGGAGAAGGCGAGGGGCAGGTGAAGCGTTGGGTAGAAAGGGAGACAGAGACAACAAGGTAAAGGAGGAGAGTGTGAGTGGGTAGGGTACGTAGGAATGTGCTGAGGACAAGGGTGTGTCAGTGGGGAAGGGAACAGATGAAGAGAGGAGAGAGACAGAGAGTGTGTGGAAGAGAAGGAAATAGGTGAGGGGAGAGCAGGAAGAGAAAGAATGAGGGAGTGGGAGACAAGAAATGGAGAGAAAGAGACAGTGAGGGAACGGGGAAGCAGAGGAGGCAAAAGTGGAAAGGGTTGAAGATGGGGGCAGGAGGGTGGGGAGATTTTGAGCCAAAGAGGAGGAACGAGATATTTTTGGGAAGTGTGGTGAACGCCAATGTGAAGTTGAAGTGTGTGTGTGTGTTTATGTGAGAGTTTGTGTGTGTGTGTGTGTGTGTGTGTGTGTGTGTGTGTGTGTGTGTGTGTGTGTGTGTGTGTGTGTGTGAGAGAGAGTGAGAGAGAGAGAGAGTGTCTGTGTGTGTTTATGTGAGTGTGTGTCTGTGTGGGTGAGTGTGTGTCTGTGTGTCTGTGTGTGTGTCTGTGTGTGTGTGAGAGTGAGAGAGAGAGTGTCTGTGTGTGTTTATGTGAGTGTGTGTGTGTGTGTTTCTGTGTGTGTGAGTGTGTGTGTGTCTGTGTGTGTGTGTGTGTGAGAGGGAGAGTGTGTGTGTGTCTGTGTGTGTGTGTGAGTGAGAGAGAGAGAGTGTGTGTGTGGGTGTGTGTGTGTGTGTGAGTGAGAGAGAGAGAGTGTGTGTGTGAGTGTGTGTGTGTGTGTGTGAGTGAGAGAGAGAGAGTGTGTGTGAGTGTGTGTGTGTGTGTGTGAGAGTGAGTGTGTGTGTGTGTGTGTGTGTGTGTGTGTGTGTGTGTGTGTGTGTGTGTGTGTGTGTGTGTTTGTTTGTTTTCAACAGCTTTACAATCCCTGGCTCTGATCGCCACACTTTGACCATGGATGTCCAGTATCAATTCACTTCTATTCCCAGCAGGAAATCCTGAAAGCACATCGCTTTCTTCCCGACAACAGCCCCAACCAATTCCCCTTCATCGACACTTTATTTGGAGTCAGAGAGCACTATAACAAACAAACGAACCCTTTTTCCCATTTAGTCCGTACCGAATTGTTATTCTGCCGAGTCCCATAACCGCAGCTGGACCATGGCCCTCAATACCCCTCCCGTCCATGTACTGATCCAAACTTCTCTGCAATGAAATCCATAACTTCCACTGACAGCTCTTCCCACACCCTCACCACCCTCTGAGTGAAGGAATTCCCACTCATGTTCCTCATAAATATTTCACCTTTCACCCTTAAACTGCGACCTCCAGTTCCCATCTCACCCAAACTCAGAGGGAAAATCCTGCCTGCATTTACCCTGTCAACAACACTCATAACTTTGTATAAATCTGCAAAATCCCCCTTCATTTTCCAACATTAAAGGGAATAAAGTCCTCAACTTTTCCTAAAGCTCGAGTCCTCAAGTCCCAGCAAACGTATTGTAAATTTTCTCAGCACTCTTTCAATGTTGTTGATAACTTTCCTTCAGGACAGTAACAAAAACTACACACAATACTCCAGATTAGGCCTGACCAATGCAGTAAAGCCGAAACAGGGGATAACTTTACTGCACCACAACACAATCTCAAAGCCTGAGCTTGTATCACACCCAAACATAATAAAGTTGAAGATGAAGCTGATCTATAAACCACAACTATAATCAAGAACAGATCCAATTAAACAATTGAGATTGGTCAACAAATACTTTAATGTAACACCCTAGAATACCCGCAGGGATAACTGAGAATATTTAATGTTTCTTTATATTTATCAATTATTTTCTTATCCGATGCTTCCATGTCAGCTTATTATCTGTCCACATGCCTGGAAATCTTACCACTGACACCTTTTAAGGAGTTTGACCATACCAGTTCCTATCATTTCCAATCAAGTGCAGGTTCATTAATCCTGTCTGTAAAGCACATCACTTGTCCCATCTATTTGCCGACTTCTCGACCTTATTAATTGCGACTGCATCCTATATACAGTGAAATTGAAATTTCTACCTCTAATCCATAAACCTCCATCATCTGCAAACAGTGATTTACACACTCCAAAACCTATCTCAGAGAAAAATATTATTAATTATAATATTAATTAATAAATACTGCCTGTGGGATCCCAGTCTTTATCTCATAACAACCTGAATTTAACATTCCCACCCATATCTGACACAAAACGTTCAATTAAAACAACTCAAAGTTAGATAGTAGCCCCTCCATCCTCATTTCCACAATTTCATAAAAATTCTTACTTTCCATAAATACCATCTGCCTTTTGAATAGTAAAAAGACTGCTGTTACAACATCAATATTTAACTGGCTTTACTAATACCATCTTCCAAATATAAAAATGAATTCAATGTCATACTTGCCCATCCATACCTTTACAAGATGTACAAATAGAAACAAACAGAATAAATTGTAAAATAGTCCTCTCAATTGCATTTCCAAAAATTAATCAAAAGTCCATCCTTCAATAAATATTATTTGCCTTTTCAATATCAAAAATATTGCTATTACAAAATCTTTATTTAACTGTACGTTCCTAATATGATCTTCCAAGCCCAAACTGATTCCAATGTTATTTAAGGCAGAGATTGCTAGGTATCTGAGTAGCCAGGGTATCAAAGGTTATGGTGAGAAGGCGGGGGAGTGGGACTAAATGGGAGAATGGATCAGCTCATGATAAAATGTCAGAGCAGACTCGATGGGCCGAATGACCGACTTCTGCTCCTTTGTCTTATGGTCTTATTCTACCGTTCCAAATTCCCCTCTGATAAAACGTGAAATTACCTCTTTTATCAAAAATATAATTCAAACACTCGATTACCATACATTCCACAAGTTTACATAAATGAGACTTTAATGATATTGGCCTACAAGGAGGATCAGACGGGGATATCCAGGTTTTAGAATGGGAACTACAACAACCATTTTCCATGAGAAAAGTAGATGGCCAAACTTCCAAATACGATTCAGAAAGTTAATATTTTCACAAAAGAAAATTACACACATAACTGTTGAATCAAGATTTTCTACGTTCATGATACATTTTATTCCCATTCACAACACTATACTCTGCCCCTTTCCTTATAAAACTGACAACACCATGCCTCTACCAACTAACCTGTCAAGCCAAACGACAATATAATCCTGCACAGCAATAAAACTTAAAATGTGCAGGTTTCCTGAACAGATATAACATCGGAAGAATCTGACAAATCGGAAATAAACTGCTGAAAGTGTTGACCATGTAAAATCAGGCTTCTTGCATTTCACTTCAATATTTCAATCCCATTACATATCTTCACAAGTAGACTGGGATGCAGAAACCCCCACAAATCAGAGCTTCATTTACAGCTTCCCACAAAATACCAGTTACACCAAGATACCTTTCTGCAGCTTTCACAATAATTTTAATTTCCTCAGTAGGATGAGATGTCTGAGCAGTACAATTCACCACATCGGTTATAAACATCACAAACTTCATTTTATCCAGCACTGAAGTATCTTTGGTGAGAGAACTGTGATGATGACATATATCCACTGGCGTCACAGTCTGTTCTCTGAGTGGGATCACTTTATCCAGTTTCCCTGTTCTGCTTGCTGTACTTGTCCTTGAACAGGCCCTTCTGCTCACTGTGTTGTTCTGAACCAAATGAACTGGTCATTTCATGCCTTACTAAACCAATCCCTTCTGCCTACACCAGGATCACATCCCTCCATTCTCCTCACATTCACGTGGTATCAAATAGCCTCCATCACATCTGCCTCCCCCACCACCCCTGACATTCACTCCAGACACCCACCACGATGGGTATGAAAAACAAAACTTGAAACGCAAATCTTCTTTAAACATCCCGAGTCAGGTTTTTAACATCATTGTCTTTTCTAATTGTTTTTTTCCAACAGCAGCTATGCAGAGAAAAGACAAAATTACACGAAATTACAAAATACTTCAACAGTGCAAAAAGGACCAATGAGGATGTGTTCCCCCTTTCTCCTGAAGTGCATGCCCACTGGCATTGGACATTTCCTCCTTAGAGAAAAAATCCCGGCTGTCCACTCTGTCTGTGTCTCTCACATTCCTGTAAACGTCTGTCAGACCTCCCTCAGCCTCTGCCACTCCGCAGAAAATTCCTCGAGATTGTCCAGTCTCACTTTATCCAGGCAGCATCCTGTTAAGCCTCTTCCACTCACCATCCAATACCTCCGCATTATTCCTGTATTCGAATGCAATTCTCCAGATGTGGTTAAACTAGAGATTTATACAACTGCAACATAACTGTCTGATAATGGAACCACTATCTGGGAGTTATGAACTCGGATTCCAAGATCTCCCTGTAGGTCATCACAGTCCAATCTCGCCCCATGAATATAACAACAACGAGATAATGCTGAGGCTTTATAAGACACTAGTCAGGCCACACTTGGAGTATTGTCAACAGCATTAGGCCCCATATCTCAGACAGGATGTGTTGTCATTGGAGAGAGTCCAGAGGAGGTTCACTAGGATGATTTTGGGAATGAAGGGGTTAAAATATGAGGAGCACTTGGCAGCTTGGACCCTGTGCTCACTGGAACTCAGAAAAATGCGGGGGCATCTCATTGAAACCTACCGAATGTTGAAAAGACTGGATAAGGTGGATGTGGAGAAGGTATTTCCTATGCTGGGGCACAGCCACAAAGTTGAGGGGCCACATTTTCAAACAGAGTTAAGCAGCTTATCTTTTTTATTAGCCAAGGTGTATTGGATATGTGGAATGCTCTGTCACAGACTGCGGTGGAGGCCGAGTGTGTGGATATATTCAAGGCGGAAGTTGATCGTTTCCTGATGGGTCAGGGCATCAAAGGATATGGCGGGAGGTCAGTTATCTGGAATTGAGTGTGATCTGGGATCAGCCATGATGGAAAGGTGGCTGACTCAATGGGCTGAATGGCCTAATTCTGTTCCTATGTCTTATGGACTTATGAACACAAGCCCCCTCAATCATGATGAATCTCCTCTGCACTCTTCCAGCACAAAACATCCTTTGTACAGAATGCTAAGCGGAACTGAATGCAACTTTTCAAGAACGTTGTCAAGTCAGACAGCATCTGTTGAGGGGAATAGAATCGATGGTTGGGACAGAACCCCTCCCTTACGGCACTAACACAGGCCCTTCAGCCCAACCTTTCCATGCTGTCCTCCTGTCCATTTAAACTAATCCCTCTGCCTGTCTTTGACACGGAACACAGAAATCTACAGCACATTACAGGCTCTTCAGCCTACAATATTGTACCAACCATGTAACCTACTCTAGAGACTGCCTAGGATTTCCTGATCGTATATCCCTCTATGTTTCTAAGCTCCATGAACCTATCTAAGAGTCTCTTAAAATATCCTATTGTATCCACCTCCACCATCGCTGCCGGCAGTGCATTCCATGCCCCCACCACTCTGTGTGTAAGAAACTTACCCCTGCCACTCCCTCAGTACCAACTTCCAAGCAGCTTAAAACTACGTCCCTTTCTGTTAGTCACTTCAAGCCTGGGAAAATGCCTCTGGTTATCCACATGGTCAAAGCCTCTCATCATCTATTACAATTACTTATGTACAGGTTAGGAGAAATATAGCTTCAACATCACCTCACAGCTCTTGAACTCAATCCCACGGTTGATGAAGGCCATCACACCAGACCCCTTCCTAACAACACTGCCAACCTGCACAGCAGCTTTGAGTGTCGTATGGACACAGACCCCAAGATCTCTCTGCCCTCCACACTACCAAGAGTCTTTACATTAATATTATATTCTGTGTTCAAATTTGACCTGCAGAAATGAACCTCTTCATCTGTGTTGAACTCCATCTGCGACTTCCCAGTTCTGCATCTGAGGCGAGGAAATAGATTGCTGAGCCTCTGGCGAGGATCATTATGTCCTCATTGTCCACGGGAATGGTACCGGAGGATTGGAGGGAGGCGAATGTTGTTCCCTTGTTCAAAAAGGGTAGCAGGGCTAGTCCGGATAATTATAGACCATTGAACCTTACAGCTGTGGTGGGAAAGCTGTTGGAAAAGATTCACAAAGATAGGATCTATTGGCATTTAGAGAATATTGGTCTGATCAGTGACAGTCAGCATGGATTTCTGAAGGGCAGATCGTGTCTAACAAGCCTGATGGAGTTCTTTTAAGAGGTGACCAGGCACATAGATGAGGGTAGTGCAGTGGATGTGATCTACATGTATTTTAGTAATGCATTTGATAAGTTTCCACACGGTAGGCTTATTCAGAATGTCAGAAGGCATGGGATCCAGGGATGTTTGAATAGGTGGATTCAGAATTGGCTTGCCTGCAGAAAGCAGAGAGTTGTGCTGGAGGGAGTACATTTGGATTGGAGGGTTGTGACTAGTGGTGTCCCACAAGGATCAGTTCTGGGATCCCTACTTTTCGTGATTTTTATTAACGACCTGGATGTGAGGGTAGAAGGATGGGTTGGCAAGTTTGCAGAAGACACAAAGGTTGGTGGATAGTGTAGAGGATTGTCAAAGATTGCAGAGAGACATAGGATGCAGGAGTGGGCTGAGAAGTGGCACATAGAGTTCAACCTGGAGAAGTGTGAGGTGGTACACTTCGGAAGGACAAACTCCAAGGCAGAGTACAAAGTAAATGGCAGGATACTTGGAAGTGTGGAGGAGCAGAGGGATCTGGGGCTACAGGTCCACAGATCCCTGAAAGTTACCTCACAGGTAGACAGAGTAGTTAAGAAAGCTTATGGGGTGTTAGCTTTCATAAGTCGAGTTTAAGAGTCACGATGTAATGATGCAGCTCTATAAAACTCTGGTTGGGCCAAACTTGGAGTACTCTGTCCAGTTCTGGTCACCTCACGATAAGAAGGATGTGGAAGCATTGGAAATGGTACAGAGGAGATTCACCAGAATGCTGCCAGGTTTAGAGAGTATTGATTATGATCAGAGATTAAGGGAGCTAGGGCTTTACTCTCTGGAAAGGAGGATGATGAGAGGAGAAATGATAGAGGTACAGTTGATATTAAGGGGAATAGATAGAGTGGACAGCCAGCGCCTCTTCCCCAGGGCACGACTGCTCAATACAAGAGAATATGGCTTTAAGGTAAGGGGAGGGAAGTTCAAGGGGGATATTAGAGCAAGATTTTATACTCAGAGAGTGGTCAGTGCGTGGAATGCACTGCCCGAGTCAGTGGTGGAAGCAGATACACTAGTGAAGTTTAAGAGACTATTTGACAGGTATATGGAGGAATTTAAGCTTAGGGAGGCAGAGGTTAAGGGTCGGCATAACATTGTGGGCCGAAGGGCCTGTACTGTGCTGTATTGTTCTATGTTCTATCTATTTCTCGTTGGAATCTCTCTTTTAATTTAATGTTTTTATTGAAGGCAGGACACAGTACAGAAAACGCAATGCATTACATTTTCCTCCATTTTGCTTTTATACCTTACCCCTCAACAACACCACAATGTCATCAGTGGGGCATTCTGGGATTGTCGTCATTTGACCTCGCTCTCTCCCTGTCAAAGCATGTTTCGTCAGCCACCACAGACGTCACCGAAACAGACCCACCGAGGCGCGAAGGGGAATCACACCCGTCCTTCTGGGCGCCGAGGCCGGCGACACCGACAAAAGCGAATCGCTGACCTCCGCCATGGCGATGGAGCGAAAGAGGAGGGTCTGCTCATGTGCCGATTTTCTCCAGCCTATCGTAGCTCATGCTTAACACAGACCCCTGCTGTCATTGGCTGCAGTGCCTGTGGCTCAAATGGGAACTCAGAGGGTGATTAGTTTATGTGAACGTCAGTCAGCCTTCCTGTCTTTATGAGTTTGGAAATGTGAGTTTTTATGTGATGGTGCATCAGTCTCCGAGTGAAATTATTAACAATAAAAGGGGAAAGGTGAGGAAGGAGCTGATTTACCGGAGGTTATATGGAGATAATATTGGAAGGGATACCAAACTTGGAATTGTTTGGGATGTGATTTAGAAAATGGGGGGATTTGTGGGGATCATAATATTTCCAGTGTTGATTAATGAGGGCAAAATGATTGTTACTGAAACAGGGAAGGTTGTGTTACTGGCTGGGTCATTTGCTGAGATTCATAATCAGGATAATTTAAGTGAAGAAGTTAAAAAATGTAGGGATATGCTTTTCAGTGAATACCCTGATGTGCTGGAAGTCAGCTGTAGCAATGATAGTATCACTGATGGAGAGATTTCTTTGTATGAATTTAAGAAGTCTATTAATAATGTAGGTCAGGTATCCCCAGGAAAAAGTGATATTTGAAATTGTAATTGTATATAATTCTCTTTTGTGAAAATATTAAATGTTTGAATTGTGCATCTACTTTCCTCATGGAAAATGGAAATAGTAGTGCCTATTCTAAAACCTGGCAGATCCCCATTTGATCCTTCTAGTTAAGGGCCTATATCGTGAATATCTCATTTATGTAAACATATGGAATGTATGGTAATCAAGCGCTTGAGTTATATTTTGGAAAGTGTGGTGATAAAGAGTTTTATTAGAGTGGATTTTGGAAGGGTAAATTGACATTAGATTCAGTTTTAGGTTTGGAAGATTATATTCGGAAAGAACAATTAAATAAAGATGTTGTACTAGCAGTATTTCTTGATACTGAAAAAGGAAATGATGTGGAAGAAAGGACTTTTGATTAAATTAGGAGTGAGGGGGACTTTGTATAATGTTTCTGAGCTTTTATTGGATGGACTGTCCAAGTACCTGTCGGCATGTTATGTTTGTGTTTCTATGAGATAGAGAATGGGATCCCACAGGGCAGTATTTGTAGCTCTTCATTATTTAATATTATGTTTAATGATATTTTCTCAGATGGGAAAATGGGATACCCTGGGTTAATCACAATATACAGATGACGTAGCTTTATAGATTACAGGTATTAATTTCAATTTACAATTAACTGGTCAAACAGTGGGCAGATTGATGAGGATTTTAAGCTTTCAGTCGTTAAAACACATTACGTGGTTTGCAAACAGCATTAATAGACTTGCACTTGATTTTAAATTATGTCATTAATATCTTGAGGAAGTGCCAGTGGTAAGAGTTCTCAGTATGTGGATGGATAATAAGCTGACGTGGAAGCACCTATCAGTAAAATAATTGATAAATGTAAAGGAGCCTTAAATCTCCTCAGACATCTATGTGGGTATACCTGGGTGCAACATGAAAATCTTTGTTGACCAATTATATTTGTTTAATTTGATCTGTTCTTGATTATGTCTGTGTGGCTTATGGATCAGCTTCATCTTCAAATTAAAAATGTTTGTATGTGATACAATTACAGACTTTAAGATTGTTTTCTAGTGCAATAATGTTGTCTCCTGTTTTGGCTTTACTGATTGCAATGGGACAATTGCCCTCAAAGTAACAGAGGTTCAAGCTGAAGTCAACATACTGGATTAATTTGTGGGGGCAAGGAAATGATCATCCTGTTAAAGGTGTGCGAGAGTACGGTTGGGGATATCACAAGAAGAGTATTTTTTTTTGTTTTGGGTGGCTGGGTTCTTACCACGCTGGGAATACGGGTGTATTTGATGATACAATATGTCCCACTGTAGCTTTCTCTGTAACCACACCTTGTTTTTTCCAATGACTTCAGTTGATTTTATGTTACACGATCGGATTCGGTTCTGCCTGAGAGCCTGTTGGTTCATCAGTATATTAATGAAAGTTATTATCATACAGTAACCATTTTTACAGATGAATCAAAAGATAAGTTAACTGGGGATGTTGGGGTGGCTGTTTTTGTGTGCCTGAATTGCAGGTAATGATAAAGAAATGACTTTTTGCCATTTATCAGCATAGGAAGCACAATTCTTTCCCAAAAGTATAGGCTTATAGTGGGTGGAGGAAATTGGTCCTTGTAATTTGCTCAGAATACATTTCGGTTTTGATGAGTCTTAAACAGGTCATTCTGGCAGTAGGTCAGATTGACTGTTGGACACTTGTCAAACGGTATTTCATATATAAAGTTTGATTTATATGACTGCACATTATCGGCCCTGCACATCACACTGTTGAGGGAAATGATGATGTTGACTGTTTAGCACCAAAATCTGTTAAATGTTAAGCTGTGGATATAGACCTTCCACTTAACAAATTAGAAGCTAAAGGGTTGGTAATGTTAAGAATTAGGGGCTTATGGCAAGACGTAGGAGAATGGACATAAGGACAGACTTTATAGAATACATAAACCTGTTGGGTTTATAGAAGAAGGGCTTAAAACAAGGCAAGGAATGATATTGTCTCGACTTAGAAATGCCCACACTATGCTTAATTATGCCTTGTAACTAATTGGAAAACTTCATTCTGTGTCGTGTACATTTTGTCATTATGAAACTGTCGAAGCACATACTATTTCAATGTGAAGCGTACAAGGCTGAAGAAAAATCAAATGCAGTTTTCAGTACAATCTTTGCGAGGGTAGATAGTTTTCAGATAAAAACTGTTAAATTATGGGACTGACTTTAAATCAATTCACTGGAGCTGGAAAAGGCATGTAATAATTGTGTTAAACCTGACATAAATGACATATAGGGTAGCAAAGGTGAGTGGGATGTTGGATTATTGGGATGCTCTTAAAATCCAACAAAAGGCAACGAAAAAAGCCATAAGAATGGTCAAGACGAAATATTAGGGCAAACTGGCCAATAATATAAATCGGGATACTAAAAGTTTAGTTTTCAGTTACATGAAGAGTGAAAGGGAGATGAGAGTTGATACTAGACCAATGGAAAATGATGTTGGTGAACTAGTAATGGGGGACAAAGAAATGGCAGATGAACTTAATGAACAATCTTCACTGTCTTTTCCGGTCAGCACCGCCCCCACTTGTCCCATTTAACTTGTCTGATTACGAGTGGACTTTAGGACCCGGGAGAGCTCAGGACCCGCCGCCCGCAACTGCTGCTGAATCCCCGGTGTTTCTGTTCGGTTGACGGATGCGGTGAAGGAGTTACAATTAATCGATCGACAATTCTCATGTCGTATTTATTTCACTCTATAGAACCATAGAACACTACAGCACAGAAAACAGGCCATTTGGTGCTTCTAGTCTGTGCGGAAACTTTATTCCACTCGTCCCATTGACCTGCACCCAGTCCGTAACCCTCCAGACCTCTCCCATCCATGTATCTATCCAAGTTATTCTTAAAACTTAAGAGTGAGCCTGCATTTACCACGTCAGATGGCAGCTCGTTCTACACTCCCACCACTCTCTGAGTGATGTTCCTCCTAATGTTCCCTCTAAAGCTTTCCCCTTTCACCCTAAAACCATGTCCTCTCGTATTTATCGTTCCTAATCTAAATGGAAAGAACCGACTCGCATTTACTGTCTATACCCCCCATAATTTTATAAACCTCTGTCAAATTTCCCCTCATTCTTCTACGCTTCAAGGAATAAAGTCCTAACCTGTTCAATCTTTCCCTGTAACTCAACTCCTGAAGACCTGGCAACATCCTAGTAAATCTCTGAACTCTTTCAATCTCTCCAGCCTCTCCATGGATACCTCATGTCTGAACTTTCTGAACTAACCTCCCATGTGGGACTTTGTCAAAGGCCTTACTAAAGTTCATGTAGACAACATCCACTGCCTTTCCTTCACCTACTTAGTTGGTAACCTCCTTGAAAAAATCTTCGAGATTCATTAAACACGATCTACCATGCACAAAGCCATACTGACTATCCTTAATCAGCCCTTGGCTGTCCAAATACTTGTAAATCCGATCTCTCAGAACATCTTCCAATAATTTACATACTACTGATGTCAGGCTCACTGGCCTTTAGTTACCTGGTTTTCTATTGGAGCCTTTTTTAAACAACGGAACAACAAGAGCAACCGTCCAATCCTCTGGCAGTGCACCCGTGGCTGAGGACATTTTAAATATTTCTGTCAGGGCCCTTGCAATTTCTACTCTAGTCTCTCTCAAGATCCGAGGAAATATCAAGTCAGGCCTGGGGGATTTATCTACCTTTATGCGCTGTAAGGCAGCAAGCACCTCCTCCTCTTTAATCTACAAATGTTCCATGACACTACTGCTTGTTTCCCTTCCTTCCATATACACTATGCCAGTTTCCTGAGTAAATACTAATGCAAAAAAACTGTTTAAGATCTCCCCCATCTCGTGAGGCTCCACATATAGACGACCACTCTGATCTTCTAGGGGACCAATTTTGTCCCTTACTATCCTTTTACTCTTAATATACTTGTAGAAACCCTTCAGGTTTTCCTTCACATTATCTGCCAAAGCCACTTCATGTCTTCTTTTTCCCTTCCTGATTTCCTTCTTTAGTATTTTCTTATGTTTTCTATACTCTTCAAGTAACTCATTTGCTCTTTGTTGCCTCTACCTGCTATACACTTCTCTCTTTTTCTTAACCAGATCGCCAATATCCCTTGAAAACCAAGGTTCCGTGTGCCTGTTAACTTTGTCTTTTATCCTGGCAGGAAAATGCAAACTCTGCACCCTCAAAATTTCACATTTGGAGGCCTTCCACTTACTGAACACATCCTTGTCAGGAAAAAAAAACTTATCCCAATCCACTCTTCCTAGATCCTTTTTCATTTCCACAATATTGGCCCTTCTTCAATTTAGAACCTCAACTTGAGGACCAGACCCATCCTTATACA
Source organism: Hemitrygon akajei (assembly GCF_048418815.1). Lineage (NCBI taxonomy): Eukaryota > Metazoa > Chordata > Chondrichthyes > Myliobatiformes > Dasyatidae > Hemitrygon > Hemitrygon akajei. Next base: position 6,920,192 of record NW_027331920.1, read on the forward strand.
TAATTAACTTGAAACTAATGACATTATGGTCACTGGACCCAAAATGTCCGCCCACACATACTTCTGTCACCTGACCTGTCTGGTTTCCTAATAGGAGATCAAATATTGCATCCTCTCTCGTAGGTACCTCTACATATTGATTTAGAAAACTTTCCTGAAAACATTTCACAAACTCCAAGCCATCTAGCCCTATTACAGTTTGGGAGTTCCAGTCAATATGTGGAAAGTTAAAAGCCCCTACTATTACAACTTCCTGTTTCTTACATCGGTATACTATCTTTATACAGATTCACTCCTCCAATTCTCTCTGACTATTGGGCTGTCTATAATATACCCCTATTAGTGTGGTAACACCTTTCCCGTTCCTCAGCTCCACCCATATGGCCTCTGTAGACAAGCCCTCCGGTCTGTCCTGTCTACGCACAGCTGTGATATTTCATGTCTGAAACAACGAATATTTCTATCATGTATAAACCTTAGGTGGGAGGTTATCTTTTTGTATTAATGTATTAAAAATAAATTATAAATTCTACCAATGAGAATTACAAATTCTCTTACTGAAGGATTCATATTCAAAATAGTATCCAACAAATCAGATTCTTGCATATATGGGAACTTAGATAATTAATTTTTGTAAAAAAATTTCTAACCTGAAGATATTGTAGTAAGTGTGTATGAGAGAGAATATTTGCTAATTAACTCTTCAAATGTCATCAATCAACCATGACAAAATAAATGATAATAAAAATAAATAAATCTGCAAAAAAAAAGCAGATCCCCTTAATCACTAAAAATTAAACAAGTTTGGGAGAGAGAACTTAACATGACCTTTGTTAATGAAGATGGTCAATTCTTCTTTAATATGTGCCAATCAGTGTTTAATTCAATTTAAAATTGTTCACTGTTAACAAAGGAGAGACCATCCAAAATATTTCCTAACATAGACAATTATTGCGATAGGTATAAAACTGAAGTAGCCACTTTTTCACATATGTTCTGGTCATGTTCTTCATCAAAATCTTTTTGGAAATCTTTATTTTCTACAATTTCTAAAGCTCTGAAAATTAATTTACAACCTAATGTACAAACCTTTGATTTCTGTCTATACATGCAGTCCTCGCATGACCTTTATCCTCCTCCACCTCACTATCTGCTCTAACATTCTGGTTCCCCTCCCTCTGCAAATCTTTTTTACCCCCCCCCCCCCACAAGCAGCACTAGCAAATCTACCCTCAAGAATGTTAGTTCCTCTACAGTTCAGGGGCAAACCGTCCCGTCGGAACAGGCCCCACCTTCCCGGGAACAAAGCCCAATTGTCCAGAAACATGAAGCCCTCCCTCCTGCACCATCTCCTTGGCCACGTATTTGGCTGCACTCTCCGCACATTTATATTTACAGGGACTTTACTCCTGACGCCGGTCCCGGGACCCGACCCATTTACAGACCCGGAGCGGAACCGGAGCAGATTCTCAGCCACTGGTTTTCATACCAGGTCACGAAGAAAGGATGAAGTTTCCCCGTGAATTTATTCCCAGTGAAGGTGTGGAGATGGGACTTGGTCTCCGCGTTGTAAAATGAAACTGTCCCGGACTCGTAACTGAGATAAACTCCCACCCTCCCGGGGATGGGACCGGCAGCGAGACAGGACTCGGGGGAGGTGAGATCACCGTACTCGTCATAATCCCGATGTAACACGTCATAATCCCGATATAACAACCCATCAACCAGCCTGATGACCCAGAATCCGGTCTCCGGACTCAGACTGACCCCTCCCTTCCTCTCCACAGACTCTGCGGCGACTCCCAGACACCAGACCCGATTCCGCGTCACCTCCACCTCCCAGTAATGTCTCCCCGATGTGAATCCCTCCGATCCCAGCACACATTCCCAGTATGTGAATCTCTTCCCGGTGTCAGGGAGATCCCTCTGGGTCCGGGTCCATCTCACACTCTTCCGATCCTCAGACACCTCGAGCAGCGGATTCGCCGTTTCCACATCCAGGGTGACAGAGACTGGGGGGAGAAGCAGAGAATTAGAGAGTCCCCGGGGATCGGGGGGAGACTCGGGCAGCCCGGCCCCGGGGGATCGGGGGGAGACTCGGGCGGCGCGGCCCCGGGGATCGGGGGCAGACTCGGGCAGCGCGGCCCGGGGGATCGGGGGGAGACTCGGGCGGCGCGGCCCCTGGGGATCGGGGGGAGACTCAGACAGCGCGGCCCCGGGGATCGGGGGGAGACTCGGACAGCGCGGCCCCGGAGATCGGGGGGAAACTCGGGCAGCGCGGCCCTGGGGATCGGGGGGAGACTCGGGCAGCGCGGCCCCGGGGATCGGGGGGAGACTCGGACAGCGCGGCCCCGGGGATCGGGGGGGGGGGAGACTCGGGCAGCGGAGCCCCGGGGATCGGGGGGGGGGGGAGACTCGGGCAGCGGAGCCCCGGGGATCGGGGGGGGAGACTCGGGCAGCGGAGCCCTGGGGATCGGGGGGAGACTCGGGCAGCGCGGCCCCGGGGATCGGGGGGAGACTCGGACAGCGCGGCCCCGGGGATCGGGGGGGGGGGGGGGGAGACTCGGGCAGCGGAGCCCCGGGGATCGGGGGGGAGACTCGGACAGCGCGTCCCCGGGGATCGGGGGGGAGACTCGGACAGCGCGGCCCCGGGGATCGGGGGGGGGGAGACTCGGGCAGCGGAGCCCCGGGGATCGGGGAGAGACTCGGGCAGCGCGGCCCCGGGGATCGGGGGGGTGGGGAGACTCGGGCAGCGGAGCCCCGGGGATCGGGGGGGGGGGGGGGAGACTCGGACACCGCGGCCCCGGGGATCGGGGGGAGACTCGGGCAGCGCGGCCCCGGGGATCGGGGGAGACTCGGGCAGCGCGGCACCGGGGATCGGGGGAAGACTCGGGCAGCACGGCCCTGGGGACCGGGGGGAGACTCGGGCAGCGCGGCCCCGGTGATCGGGGGGAGACTCGGACAGCGCGGCCCCGGGGATCGGGCGGGGGGGGGGACTCGGGCAACGCGGCCCCGGGGATCGGGCGGGGGAAGACTCGGGCAGCGCGGCCCTGGGGACCGGGGGGAGAATCGGGCAGCGCGGCCCCGGGGATCGGGAGGGGAGGGGAGACTCGGGCAGCGCGGCCCCGGGGATCTGGGGGGGGGGGGGGGGGGGGAGACTCGGACACCGCGGCCCCGGGGACCAGGGGAAGACTCGTGCAGCGCGGCCCCTGGGGACCGGGGGGAGACTCGGGCAGCGCGGCCCCGGGGATCGGGGGGAGACACGGGCAGCGCGGCCCCGGTGATCGGGGGGAGACTCGGACAGCGCGGCCCCGGGGATCGGGCGGGGGGAGACTCGGGCAGCGCGGCCCCGGGGATCGGGGGGAGACTCGGGTAGCGCGGCCCCGGGGATCGGGGGGAGACTCGGGCCGCGCGGCCCCGGGGATCGGGGGGAGACTCGGGCAGCGGGGCCCCGGGGATCGGGGGGGAGACACGGGCAGCGCGGCCCCGGGGATCGGGGGGGGGAGACTCGGATAGCGCGGCCCCGGGGATCGGGGGGGGGGGGGAGACTCGGGCAGCGCGGCCCCGGGGATCGGGGGGAGACTCGGGCAGCGCGGCCCCGGGAATCGGGGGGAGACTCGGGCAGCGCGGCCCCGGGAATCGGGGGGAGACTCGGACAGCGCGGCCCCGGGGATCGGGGGGAGACTCGGACAGCGCGGCCCCGGGGATCGGGGAGAGACTCAGGCAGCGCGGCCCCTGAGATCGGGGGGAGACTCGGACGGCGCGGCCCCGGGGATCGGGGGGGAGGTGAGACTCGGGCAGCGCGGCCCCGGGGATCGGGGATCGGGGGGAGACTCGGGCAGCGCGGCCCCGGGGATCGGGGATCGGGGGGGAGACTCGGGCAGCGCGGCCCCGGGGATCGGGGGGAGACTCGGGCAGCCCGGCCCCGGGACCGAGGGAAAGGCCGCTGGGCCTCAGGCGCGGTCGGGTCGCGACACGAACCTTTGACTCGACAAAAGCCCATTATTCCTCCCAACCTTTCTTATTCCTGGCAAGATGTATTTTAAAACATTCTCCCTGTACCCATCTCTACAGTTGATCAACGGCCCCGAGTAAACAGAGATAATCCTCTTCCCTGTCCACTATACCATGAATTTTAGTGTCTCTCACAAACCTACTAACTTTGTCACTTACATTCTCATCCGAATCACTGATATGAATGACAAACATTCCGGCCCCAGCACCGACCTCTGCAGGTCACAGGCCTCCAGTCCTCGGTGTTTAAGAGACACTTGGACAGACACTTCAATAGGCAAGGCACAGAGGGAGACTGAGCTAATGCCGGCCAATGGGATGAATGTGGATGGGAAATAGGTCAGCACAGAGGTGATGGGTCGAACGGCACATTTCTATGCTGTATGGCGATGGCTCTGTGAACTGAATCGCTAAGAACCCCCAAACCCCCACGGGTGCTGAGAATTCCAAACACAGTGACCCCTGAACTCCTCAGACAGGGGAAACATCCTACCTGGCTCCAGCCTGTTGACCCCTGAAAGAATTTCATGTTTCCCTGAGATCTCCTCTCCTTCGAAACAGGGAACAGAGAACATAGAAGAGCAGTACAGCACAGGAACAGGCCCTTCATTCAATGTTCACATTCATTTGTGAGTGTGAAGTGGGGCAGTGTGATGGTTTGAGACAGTAAAGGAGGTGATAATGGGAACCAGTAGGGGAGAGATGAATGGCAGATTGAAACAGGAGGGGGAGGGGTGGAATGCCTGTGGATGAACTGTGTGTGTAGACGTAATGAGAAACTAGAGGGGGCAAAGATGGCAGATGAGGATGACTTTGTTCCCTTTCCCAGAACCCCATCCCCTGCAGCCCCTCATTAGGACAGGGGATGAATTTGCTGGGACCCATAAGCAACACAGGTCCTGATGAAGTGTTTCAGTCTGAACCGTGGACTGTTTACTCTTTTCCATAGAAACTTCCCGGCCTGCTGTTCCCCCAACAATTTGTGTGTGTTACTCTGCTTTAAATATACTCAGTTATTTGGCATCCACAGCAGTCTGTGGCAGATTCACTATCCTGTGGATAAAGGAATTCCTCCTCATTTCTGTCATAAATGGACATCCCTATAGTCGGAAGCTGTGCTTTCCGTTCTGGACCCACCCACATCCTCCCAAAATCATCTCTCTCTCCAGACAGGAGTCAGAAAGGTCTGATGAGACCCTTCATCAGGACCTGTGTAGCTTGGATTACCAGCATCTGCAGATTTTCTCCTGTTTGATTTTTAAAGCAGAAGTTGGTAAGTAAACTTCTTGATCAGTCAGAGGCTCAAAATTTATGGGGAGGAGGCAGGAGAATAGTGTTGAGAGGGGTAAGAAATCAACCATTCTTCTAAACTCCCATGAGTACAGGCCCAGAACCATCATATTACCATCAGAAACATCATATTAACTCATCATATGTTAACTTTTTCATTTCCGGAATCATTCTTGTGAACCTCCTGGACCCTCTCCAATGCTAGCACATCTTTTCCGATATATGCGACCAGAAACTGCTCACATTACTCCAAGTGTTGTCTGACCAATGCCTTATAAAACCTCAGAATTACATCCCTGCTCTTGTACTCTAATCCTCTCGAAATGAAAGCAAACATTGAGTTTGCCAATCTTACCACTGACACAAACTGCAAGTTAACCTTCAGGGAATCCTGCACAATGACACCCATGTCCATTTGCACCTCTGATTTTTGAATTTCGCCCTGTTTACAAAATTGTCTATGCCTTTATTCCTTCTACCAAAGTGCATGCCCGACTTCCCTACTCGATAATCCATCTATCACGTATTTGCCCATTTCCTGATCTGTCTCTGACCTTCCCCAGATTCCGAGCTTCTGCAGCACTACTTGCCCCTTCACCTATCTCCATATCGTCTGCAAGCTTGGCCACAAAGGCAACAATTCTGTCATCCAAATCATCCTTCTGTCTATCTTGGCTTTGTGTTCCTCGAAGAATTCCAACGGATTTGTCAGACAAGATTTCCCCTTAAGGGAAGGCATGCTGTCTTTGCTCTATTTTATCATTTGCCTCCATGTACCCGAAAGCTCGTCCTTAATACTGGACTCCAACATCTTCCCAAGCACACCACATCCAGATAACCCACCTATAATTTTCTTTCCCCTGCTGCTCTCCCTTCTTAAAGAGTGAAGTGACCGTTGCAATTTCCAGTCATCTTGAATGACCAAATATCTAGTGATTCTTGAAAGATCATCACTAATGCCCCCATATTCTCTTCAGTTAACTCTTTCCAAACACTGGGGTGTGGTCCATCTGGTCCAGGACCTTCAGACCTTCAATCGTCCCACGCACTTTCTCCTCAGTAACAGCAACAACACTCATTTCTGTCCCTGACACTCTCACATTTCTGACATACAGTTGGTATCTTCCACAGTGACACATAATACTAAATAGGTACCTCTGTCATGTCTTTATCTCACATTTCTCCTCTCCAGTGTCATTTTCTAGGGATCCAATATCCACTCTCACTCTCTTTTACTCTTTACATTTTCTGTCCTCTTGAGTATTGTAGGCAAGCTTTCGATCCTATCTCATTTTCACTCCTTATGGCTTTGTAATTCCTTTCTGTTGATTATCAAAATCTTCTCGATACTCGGACATCCTGTTGAGTTTTGTTCTATTGTATGCCCTCTCTTCTGCTTTTATGCTGTTTTTGACTTCTCGTGTCAAACACGGTTAGCTCATCCTCCCTGTATAATACTTCTTCATCTTTGGGTTTTATTTATCCAAATTGCCCCTGGAGCTCCAGTCTTTGTTGTTCTGCAATCATCCCTGCTCGTGTCCCCTTCCAATCTACTTTGATCAGCTCCTCCCTCGTGCCTCCATAACTAACTTTACTCCACTCTGATACTGATACATCCGACATTATCTCCCTCTCAAACTCTGGGGTGAATTCTATCATTTTATGATCACTGGTTCCTAAAGGTTCTTTTACCATAATCTCCCAAATCATATCTGGTTCATTATACAAATCCCACTCTGGAATTGCCTTTCTCCCATTGGGCTCAACCACAAGCAGTTCCAAAAAGCCATCATGGAGGCATTGTACAAATTCTTTCTCTTGGAATGCAGCATCTTCATGATTTTCCCAGTCTACCTCCTTGTCCTTTTCTCTATCTCCTGGTGTAATTTGTATCCCATTTCTATTCATGGCTACTGTTTGGAGGCCTGTACATCACTCTCATCAGGGTCTTTTTACCCTTGCAGCTTTTGAACTTTACCCATAATGATTCGACATCTTCCAATACTATCTCACCTCTCTCTAAAGATTTCATTTCATTCTTTACCAACCGAGCCTCCCCGGCCTCTCTGCCTACCGGCCTGTCCTTTGAATACAAGGTGTATCCTTGAATGTTGAGCTTCAAGCCAGGATCTCCTTTCCACCACAACTCAGTGATGCCAACAACGTTGTACCTGCCAATCTCTACCTGTGCTACAACATCATCTCCCTTATTCCGTATACTGGTGCATTCAAATACAACACCTTCAGTCCTGTATTCATCAGCCTATTCCACACTGTCCACATGAACTGAAGTAAGGTCTTTGATGTTGATGATAGACCACACTTGGAGTATTGTCTGCATTTCTGGTTCCACAGATATGGGGAGGATGTCATTACACTGGACAGGAGGCTTCAGGAGGATGTTACCAGGACTGGGGACTTAGGTTAAAAGCAGAGAGTGGATAAGCTTGGGCTATTTAAATGGAGTGTAGGATGTTGAGCGATGACCCCTGAACACATTCATAAAGGACTTAGATAAAGTGAGTCTTTTTCCGAGAAATGGGAGTACATAACCAGAGAGCTCAGATTGAAAGTGAGACAGAGTTTTTTTATGAGGGATCTATGGGGTAACATTCCCACAGAGAGAGAGGTGGGTATACGGATATACAGCATAAAATGATGACCCCTGTAGAATGCCATTAGTCACTGGCAGCCAACCTGAAAAGGATCGCTTTACTCTCATTTGCTGTTTCCTACCAGTCAGCCAATGCTCTAACTAAGCCAATAACTTCCTGTAATACCATGAGCTCTTAACTTGGTAAGCAGCTTCATGTGTGGCACCTTGTCAACGTCCTTCTGCGATTCCGAATATACAACATCCACTGCATCCCTTTTATCTATCCTACTTGTAATCTCCTCAAAGAATTCCAACAGGTTTGTCAGGCAGGATATTCCCTTAAGAAATCCAGGCTGACTTGTCCTATCATGTCCAGTGTCACCAAGTATTCCATAACCTCATACATAACAATTGACACTAACTTCTTCCCAACCACAGAGGTGAGGCTAACTGCTCTATAATTTCCTTTCTGCTGCCTTCCTCCTTCCTAAAGAGTAGAGTGACATTTGCAATTGTCCAGTCCTCTGCCACCAATGATTTTTGAAACATCATTTCAAATGTTTCCACAATGTCAACCGCTACTTCTTTCAGGACACTAGGGTGCAGTTCATCTGGTCCGGGTGACTTATGTACCTTTAAGTCTTTCAGCTTTTTGAGCACCTTCACCCTTGTAACAGTAACTGCACTCACTTCTCTTCCCTCGCACCCTTCAACACCGGGCACAGTGCTAGTGTCTTCCACAGTGAAGACTGATGCAAAGTACTCATTTAGTTTATCTGCCATCTCTTTGTCCCCCGTTAATGTATATCCAGCCTCATTTCCAAGTGATCCTATATCCACTCTCTTCTCTATTTTTTACAATACGAAACACAATTTGATTCGGTTTGCTAGCTTGTTTTACAAAGGCAGATGTGTAAAAAGGGCCTGAAGGATCATTGGAGACCAGAGTCACCCCAACCACAAACTGTACCAGTTACTGCCATCCAGGATACGGTACCGCAGCATAAAATCCAGGAGCAACAGGCCATCAACTTTCAACCAGGCCATCAGACTGATTAACTCATGCTGACACAACTGTATTTCTATGTTATATTGTCTAGTATGTTATACATATTATTTATCATAAATTACTATAATTTGCACTTTGCACAATTAGAGACGTAACCTAAAGATTTTTACTCCGTGTATATGAAGGATGAAAGTAATAAAGTCAATTCAATTCAATTCAATTTCATGTTTCATTTTTTCCCTTCCAATAATTTGTTTAGTTCCTCTCTGTATATATTTAAAAGCTTCCCAATCCTCTGTCTTCCTACTAATTTTTGCTTTGTTGAATACCCTCTCTTTTGCTTTTACATCAGCTTGTCTTCCCTTGTCAGCCACGGTTGTACTGTTTTGCCATTTGAGTATTTATTTATTTTTGGAATCACCTATCCTTCACCTTCCTCAGTTTCCTAGAAACTGACACTATTTCTGCTCTGCTCTCATCACTACCAGCTTCTCCTTCCAATTTACTTTGGCTTACTCCTCTCTCAGACCACTGTAATTTCCTTTACTCCAGTGAAATACTACAACGTCATAGACTTTACTTTCTCCTTATCAAATTTCAAATTGAACTCTGTCATGTTGTGAGCACTGCCTCCTAATGGTTATTTTACCTTAAGTTTCCTAATCACCTCCGGTTCAATACATAACACCCAATCCAGTAGAGCTGATTTCCTAGTAGGCTCGGGGACAAACTGCTCTAAAAAGCCATCTCTTAGGCTTTGAACAAATTCACTCTCCTGAAATCCATTACCAACCTGATTTTTCCAGATGACCTGCATGTTCAAATCTCCCATGACTAACATAACATTTGTCCTTTTGACATGCCTTTTCTATTTCCAGTTGTAATCTGTGGTCCACATCCCAGCTACTGTTGGGGTGACTGTATATAACTGCCATCAGGGTCCTTTTACATTTGTAGTTTCATAACTCAACCCACAAGGATTCAACATGTTCGTATCTCATGTCACAACTTTCTACTGATTTACCAGCAGAGCCATGTCACCCCCTCTGCCTACTTTCCTATACCACCGATACATAGTGTAACCTTGGTCATTCAGCTCCCAACTGCAACCGTCCTTCAGTCACGATTCAGCGAAGGCTACAACATCACACCCGATAATCTGTAACCTTATTTTTTATACTCCATGCATTGAGATCTAACACTTTGAGTTCTGTATTTGCTATCCTTTTTGATTCTGCATCCCTAATGCACTGACACTCACCCTGCTGACTGCAATTCTGTACTCGCATCTGTCCGCCCTATCTGACAGACTGACTGCACGCTATCTTTGTATTTTTACCATCAATCCTATCCAAAGTCCCTTCACTCTCGTTCCAACCCCCCCCCCCCCCCGCCAAATTAGTTCAAACCCTCCCTAACAGTTCTATCGAACCTCTCTGAGAGAATATTGTTCCCCCTCGGGTTCAGGTGCAACCCATCACTTTTGAACTTTTGAACAGGTCATACTTCCCCCAGAAGAGATCCCAATGATCCAAGAATCGGAAGCTCTGCCCCCTGCACCAGCTTCTCAGCCACACATTTATCTGCCAAAACGTCCTGTTCCTACCCACACCGGCACGTGGGGCAGACAACATTCCAGAAATTACAACCCTGGAGGTACTGCTTCTCAGTTTTATACTGAGCTCTCTAAATTCTATTTTCAGGACCAGTTTGCTTTTACTTCCTGTGTCATTTTTCTCTTCCTCTCTGAAATGTTGCGGACACGATCCGAGGCATCCCTAACCCTGGTACCTGGGAGGTAACATACCATTCGGGTGTCCCGTTCACACCCACAGATTCTCCTGTCTGCTCCCCTGACGATTGAGTCCCCTGTCACTACAGCTCCCCACCTCTCCATCTAATATCAGTGAGAGTTGCAGACTCAGGAGGGGGTGGGGTGAAGACCTGTGTCAGTCAGAGTCTGCACTCACAGCCCACGAAGGACTTGTGTATTTCCCTGACAATCCCGGTCACCACACTGATACCCGCTTTTATTCCCTACAATATCATCAAGTCAGTATTAAATTCCCAGCTCCTGTGGTAGGATTCAAATTCATGTCTTCGTGTGTTAGTGCAGTGTGCCTGGGATCAGGACACAGTGGTTCATCTGCCAGTCCCGTGTATTGGTTGTATTGTAACCCTGTGCTGGTGTGTCCAGGGGTCTGACATCTCCAGCTGACCATGTGACAGTGATGCCTCCCAGTCGGTGGGGTTGATGTGGAATAAAATTCAGTTCCCCTTCAGTCCATTATCACAGCCAATCCTTGCTTCAAGTTGGAACTTAATTGAACAAGGAGAAATGAATCTTTGTAAGTTTTACCTCGATTAATGGCATCAACTGTTTCCCTCAGCACTGTGTTCAACAAATAGGGGTGATCGAATTTTTCAAACGGTTGGGCCTCATCTGTCACTGACAATTCCTGGACATCATCATTAATCCTGTAAATATTAAACTGCTGGTTATAAACTGAAACTTTGTACTATACAGGTTTTCAATAAAGAGTATGTCCTACCTCCTGTTCCGACGAGCTTCCTCCTGAAATAAATCAAACACAAATCTGATTAGACTTGGACTTACTGTCCACCTCCTAAATTTCATCCAAATCATTACAAGGTGTTGAAAATTCCCACTCCTGCAATCACTCAGACACACGGACAATACAGAACCACGGGTTAAATTACAGAGAAAGTTTCTGAATGTCAGAACATTACTGAGAGGATGAAACTTACAGGGAAGACAGGACAGGTTGTGCATTTTCATCTGGATAAGACATCAGAGTGATAAGATGTAGGAATTTAAGATCAGTGATGGATTTATTTGTGAGCGGGAGGGAGGGGGATGTACCTCTCTTTATGGGAAGAATTGTGGGAGATGAAATTCCAGATGGATTTTAATAAATCCCATAAGAAATTCAGTAAAGTGGAACTCGCTGCCACAGGAGTGGTTGAAGCGGAACAGCAGAGATTGAATGTAATGGGAAAACTAGATAAACACGTGAGGGGCCATCGAGTTCGGGGCTCTGTGGCTGGGTGTGGGAGTAAGTGGGAGGAGAATTCTGAAGCAGGGAAATTGATAGAAAATGATGGACCGAATGGCCTGTTTCTGATGGAGATCAGACGAGATGTACCCCAGGCCATTGTGGGAGGTGAGGCAGGAGATTGCTGAACCTCTGGCGATGATCTTTGCATCATCAATGGGGACAGGAGCGTTTCCAGAGGATTGGAGGGATGCAGATGTCATTCCCTTATTCAAGAAAGGGAGGAGAGATAGCCCAGGATATTATAGACCAGTGAGTGTTACTTCAGTGGTTGGTAAGTTGATGGAGAAGATCCTGAGAGGCAGGATTTATGGACATTTGGAGAGGCATAACATGATTAGAAATAGTCAGCATGGCTTTGTCAAAGGCAGGTCGTGCCTTACGACCCTGATTGAATTTTTCAGGACGTGAGAAAATACATTGACAAAGGTAGATCAGTAGATATAGTGTATATGGATTTCAGCAAGGGATCCAAGGGGACATTGATTTGTTCAACCACACCTGTCATAGGGATCTGTCCTGGGACCCCTGCTATTTGTGATTTTTATAAATGACTTGGGTGTACAGGCGGAAGGATGGGTGAATGAGTTTACGGATGACACAAAGATTGGAGGAGTTGTAGATGGAGCTGTAGGTGGTCGAAGGTTACAAGAGGATATAGACAGGCTGCAGAGCTGGGCAGAAAAATGGCTGATGAAGTTCAATCTGGACAAGTGTGAGGTGATGCATTTTGGAAGGACAAACCAGAAGACTGAGTACAGGATTAATGGTCAGTTACTTAAGAGTGTGGATGAATAAAGGGACCTTGGGGTTCAAATCCATACATCCCTCAAGGTCGCTGCACAGGTTGATAGGGTAGTTAAGAAGGCCTATGGGTTGCTAGGCTTCATTAACAGGGCGATTGAGTTCAAGAGTAGAGAGTTCATGTTGCAACTCCACAAATCTCTGGTGAGACCGCACTTAGAGTATTGTGTTCAATTCTGGTCACCTCATTATAGCAAGGATGTGGAAGCTATGGAGAGGGCGCAGAGGAGATTTACCAGGATGTTGCCTGGTTTGGAGAACAAGTCATATGAAGCAAGGTTAGCAGAGCTGGGACTTTTCTCTTTGGAGCATAGAAGAATGAGAGCGGACTTGATAGACGTCTACAAGTTTATGAGAGGCATAGATGGGGTGTATAGTCAGTACCTATTTCACAGGGAACGAATAGCAAACACCAGAGGGCATAGGTATAAAATTAAGGGAGGAATGTTTAGGGGAGACATCAGGGGTAAGTTTTTTACACAGAGGGTTGTGAGTGCCTGGAATGACTTTCCAGGGATAGTGGTGGAGGCTAAAACAGGGGTATTTAAGAGCCTCTTGGACAGGCACATGGATGAAAGAAAAATGGAGGGTTATGGGGTAGTGTGGGTTTAGTACTTTTTTTAAAGGATTATATGGGTCGGCACAACATGGAGGGTTGAAGGGCCTGTACTGTGCCGTAGTGTTCTATGGTTCTAACTGGCTTGCCCACAGAAGACAAAGTGTGGTTGTAGACGAGTCATATTCTGCATGGAGGTCGGTGACCAGTGGTCTGCCTCAGGGCCCTGTTCTGGGACCCCTTCTCTTTGTGATTTTTATAAATGACCTGTATGAGGAAATGGAGGGATGCGTTAGTAAATTTGCTGATGACACAAATGTTGGGGGTGTTGTGGACAGTGTGGAGGGCTGTCAGAGTTTACAGCAGGACATTGATAGGATGCAAAACTGGGCTGAGAAGTGGCAGATGGAGTTTAACCCAGATAAGTGTGAGGTGGTTCACTCTGGTAGGTCAAATATAATGGCAGACTATGGTATTAATAGTAAGACTCTTGGCAGTGTGGAAGATCAGAGGGATCTTGAGGTCCAAGTCCATAGGACACTCAAATCTGCTACACAAATTGACTCTGTGGTTAAGAAGGCATATGGTGCATTGGCCTTCATCAACCATGGTACTGAGTTATGGAGCCGAGAGGTAATGTTACAGCTATATCGGACCCTGGTCAGACCCCACTTGGAGCACTGTGCTCAGTTCTGGTCACCTCACTACAGGAAGGATGTGGAAGCCATAGAAAGGGTGCAGAGGAGATTTACAAGAATGTTTCCTGGATTGGGGAGAGTTCCTTATGAGAGTAAGTTGAGTGAACTCGGCCTTTCCTCCTTGGAACGACAGAGGATGAGAGGTGACCTGATTGGGATGTATAAGATGGTGAGAGGCATTGATCAGAGTCAGAGGCTTTTTCCCAGGGCTGAAACGGCTAACACGAGAGGACACAGTTTTAATGTGCTTGGAAGAATGTACAGAGAAGATGTCAGGGTAATATTTTTACGCAGAGAGTGCTGAGTGCGTGGAATGGGCTGCCGGAAACGGCAGTGGATGTGGATACGATAGGGACTTTTAAGAGACTCCTGGAGAGGTACATGGAGCTCAGAAAGATAGAGGGCTATGGGTAACCCAGGGTAATTTCTAAAGTAAGGACATCTTCGGCACAGTAAGGGCCTGTATTGTTTTCAATGTTTATATTTCTACGTTTCTAATGTGAAATTTATCTGAATAATTAAAGAAACAGTGAAAGTTTCCCTAATCTGACTGAAACCGGACAAAGAGGATAAGTCTGATGTGTGGGTCATATTCTTTGTTCTCACTGATTGACAGAGAGACCCTCACACCCACCGCACCAGACACACTAACAGCCTGTGACTGGATCTGGGTGTTAATGGGAGTTTTAAGGATATTGAATGAGATAATTAAGGGCACAATCAGCAGCCGTGTGTTATAATCAGAGTAAATCATTTCAGAAATGATTACATTCTGTCCTACGATGTACATGAGTTGTTTTAAGTCCAATTTTAGGACAACAACAACCCTGAATAGTTGTATCAATTGTCTGGTGAGAAACAGTTTACTGCCATTTGTAAATGCTGTGTCTAGGAACAATACCTCTGTTTTCTGTCTTTGATGGTCCTGTCTGCATTGTATTCCATGTCACGTGATTGTGATGGTAACTAGTCACGCGTGTGGGGTGTGGTAATAGTGAAGGGAATAAGTTACATATCCATGCTTTGTTCTGGGCAGTTTTGTGCTGAGGAGTTTATAAGTCTAACAACCTGTGTGAGGACACCAGCAGCAACAATTGATTTGTTAGAATTGGCCGCTGTGCTGTGGTTATTTCAAATATACCACTGTTCATTTAGTGCCCTTTGACAGGAACAAATTGAAATATAATCCCTCACCTTGAGAAATATCACACCGTCTTTTTGATCCATCTGTTCCTTTAACTTTGAGATTTCTTCCTGAATAATCCTTATATTCTCTTGAAGAGCTAGAAGATTTTTCTCCATTGGGTTGAGAATCCTCTCCTCTTCTTCCCTGAGATCCCTGAGTAAGCTCTGCTCTTTCTCAGTGATAATCTGGCGCAGTTCAGCAAACTGGGATGTGATGTGGGACTGAAGGCTGTGTGACTGTTCCTATCGAATGAAAGGTGAAGATTAGTTTACTGTATTGCTGTGTTGTATTTCCTGATGACATTAAGGTGACCATTTGGTCCATTAATGTCCATGCTAGCTCTGAAACATTCCCATTCACTCACGTTTTCCTGAAACGTATTCTCCCCTTTAACTCCCACCTGATTCACATACATCCTCCTCCACATACATCCCTCATAGGGTTAATTGTAATTAGCCATTCATCCAGCAGGTCCTTGGAATGTGTCTGAAACTGTCATGGCCACAGGGGGAGCATGCAAACTCCACACAGACGGCAGCAGAGGTCAGGATCGAACCCAGGTCACTGGAGCTGTGATCTCAGCTATTCTGCATTAAATGGAGCAAAACTCGATAGTAATATCAGAAATTCCGCCCAGGAAGCCTCACCCGAACTCCGGAAATCTTCTCTTTCTGTTGCTGCTCCTTTTCCTGGAAGTCTGATTTCTTTTTTGTGAGAGAGTCTAAGGAAGATTTTAGCTGATCCTGGAAGTCAGAGAGTGAAGGAAATAGAAACAAAGATGCATCAAAGGAAACAGGTGATCAAACCCGATTATCACACAAAATGCCAGAGGAACTCTGTGAGTCAGGCAGCATCTATTCAGGGGAAATAAACAGTCGGTGTTCCGGGATGAGACCCTTCATTAGGACTGGGAAGGAATGGGACAGAAGCCAGAATAAAAAGCTTGGGGATGAGAACCAGCTGACAGGTGAGACAACGTGAGGGGGAACGTGGGGGAAGGTGATGAAGTGAGAAGCTGAGAGGGGACAGGTGGAAGAGGTAAAGAGCTGGAGAAAATGGAATCTAATACGAGAGGACAATCGACCATGGAGGAAACGGAGTGATTTGGGGCTGTGTGGAGCCATGAATCGTGACGAGGGCGGGGTCGGTAGGAGTCTGGTGTAGCACTTGTCCCGTTTGCAGGTATCGGTGTTAGGAGGGAGATCAGTGGGGAGGAGCGAGTGGATAAAAGGGAGTTAAGTAGAGAGCGATCCCTATAGAGAGCGGAGAGTTGTAGTGGTGGAGGGTGGGAGTGGGCTTTTGGAGGAAAAGATGTGCTTCGTGGCAGAATCCCATTGGAGATGGCGAACGGTGGGGGGATGATGTGTTGTTTATGGATGCTCGTGTCGTGGACAGTGGACGATGGGGTGAGTATCAAATTCGGTTTCGTTTTACCTTGTAGATTTTAACAGCTTCTTTAATCGGCCTGAAGCGGTGCTCTCTGTGTTCCTCCGCCACTGCACAGATCACACAGATCAGTGTTTTGTCCGTTTCACAAAACAGCTTCAGTTCTTCCTCATGTTCCTCGCAGTGAAATTTACTTTCCTTCCCTTTCGGATTCAGGTTTAGATTCCGAACTTTTTCAGCCAGATTTGCTAAGGCCCGACTGGCCCTGAGGGTGCGGTCAGCAATCACCTCTGTACATTCCGGGCAGGAGTTTCTCTCCTCCCTTTCCCAACACTGTGAGATACAAGAGCGACAGAAGTTGTGTCCACACTCCAGTGACACCGGATCGGTGAAGAAATCCAGGCAGATGGGACAAATTGCCTCCTCGCTCAAACTCTCGACCGGTCCTTTCGAAGCCATGTTAACTCCCGGCACTTCCTGATTCAGAATGCTTTCACTTTCGGGGAGGGGCTGATCCCTTGCAGTACCGCGATTGTCCACTACGCGCGCTGCAGACTCAGGGAGTGAACATTCTGCTGCTGGATGTGTTCAATGGGAAGTAATAGTGGTAATTTCCATCGCAGGGTGAGATCAGCAACACATTAAACAGATCAGAACAGAAATGAAAACTCGGCCATGGACTGCCTGAGCCCGGCTGCGAAAGGAGCGGCGTTGGGCCAGGGGTTTGCAACCTCATCCCAAAAAGTGGCAGTGCACAGAAATGTCAAATGAACCGCCAAAGGCCTCATCCCTGGGATCGGAAGGACCTTCCCCTGGAAGACGATTGAAGTCGTGCGGAGAAAGGAGAAGCCACAGGGCCGGTAACCTTCGCCCTGGACAGGGGACTCTGACGAGCTGCTGTTGGCGGCCTGTGTCCCGGTAGGCGTGATGGGCTAAAGAAGAAGCAGAACAGAAATGAAGCCGGAGAGAAGAGCCTGGTTCAGTCTGAGGCAGGACTGAAAGGGGCGAGTTCTGAAAAGAGAGGCACAAGAGACTGCAGATGCTGGAATCTCGAGTAAGAAACTCCAGGGACAGCATCTGTGGAGAGAAATGTAAAATCGACTTTCAGGTCGAGATCCTTCAGCTGGACTGTCTCAACCCGAAATCTCGATCGCCATTTCCCTCAGATGTTGCCTGATCCGTTGAGTTCCTCCAGCAGCTCGTTTTTTATTTTTCTTTCTCCCGAAGTGTAAAGAGAGTCAGACGGGGGTGTAAAACAGGGGTTAAGTAACAATTTAAAAAAAAAAAACTATTAAATTAGTTCATGCCTTGAAAGTGGGGATGTCGAGAGAATATTGTGCTGTGACAAGACAGATGCTGTGGCTGCAGGGAAATGTACAGGACTGGACATTCCACGTCACAGGGTTGAAAAGATTATTTTGGTCGGTGAAGCCCTGAAGAAACTTTCTGACTTTACCCATGTCTGTCCCAGCTCCAGTGAAAGGCCAGTTTCCACAATTCTGGACAGAGCCCAGACGTTGACGTTTTTTTAAAAAAAAATCAAAATAAGCATTATTCACCATGAAATATTCACAGGGATAAACCGTGCAATGTCTTTACCCGAGGATCAGTGAGCCTTCTGTCACGCAGCTGCTGTGGCACAGGCCCTTGCATCTTTCTCCACAGATCTTCGCCAGCCCACAGTCCGCAAAGAGGTGAGTGACCGTCTCGTCTCCACTGCAGTAATCCCGCGGCAGCGCGCTGTGGGAGTGATCTCCGGGCATGCAGCAAGGATCAGACTGGGAGGGTCCCTCTCGCCGCCAGACAGGCGAAGATTGGCACGATGAACAAACTATCTCATCGCCCTCCTGATGAACCGACACAAGGTGTTGGATTCGGCCCGGTACATCCCGGGTGGATCCTCCCAGCCACTGAGCACATCGACATGAAACGCTGTCGGACTAGATCAGCATCCATCATCAGAGATGCTCACCACACAGGCCAGGCTCTTTTCTCGCTGCTGCAATCAGGTAGAAGGGACAGGCTCAATCTCACAGGATATTGACAGGGTCGGGGCAGGAATGATGTTTCCCCTGGCTGGGCTGTGGAACCAGGGACCACAGACTGAATATCACAGTTCACCTCAGCAGGACTGAGATGAGGAGAAATTTCCTCACCAGTGCAGCGAATCTTTGGAATCTCCTCCACAGGGTTTCTAAATTCAATAGACATATTCTGGGGCTCAGCGCTGATGGGGACATTGCAGGAAAGTGGTGTTGAGGTCAAAGGTCAGACATGGAGAGGTTTCAGATAAATTTCACAAGGATGATTCCAGGAATGAAAGGGTTATTATATGTTTGATGGCTGTGGGTCTGTACTCGATTGAATTCAAATGGATGAGGGGAATCTGATTGATACCTTTTGAATATTAAAAGGTAGACAGAGTAGATGTGGAGAGGATGTTTCCCATGGTGCGAGAGTCTCGGACCTGCGGGCACAGCCTCAGGATAGAGGGGCGCCCTTTCAAAACATAGAGTCGGAGAAATGTCTTGAGACAAAGCCTGGTGAATTTGTATCCGGGTCGTTGGGTGTCATTAAGGCGGAGATGATAGGTTCTTGATTGGACATGACAGCAAAGGCTACGGGGAGAAGCCGGGAACTGGGGGTGAGGAGGGAAAAAGAATCATCCATGATCGAATGGCGGAGCAGACTCGATGGGCCAGGCGGCTTAATTCTGCTCCTGTGTCTTATGGTTTTATGTTCTGAGTGAAGGGCAGAACAGGCGCAATGGGCCGAATAGCCACGCCTCCTCCTGTTTCTTATTTTCTCAATCACCAGTTTTCCTTTGCGCCTTGTTCTCTCTTGGCCTTCAGCCTGTCGGATTGCACAGGGGAGCGGTGAGAGCTCCGGAGATCCATCAGCAGCCGCTGCAGTTATTTCATGTTCTTGTTATTTATTGCTATTTATTTATATTTGCATTTGCACAGTTTGTTCTCTTCTGCACTCAGGCTGATCTTCCACAGATCCAGGTATAGTTGCTATTCTGCAGATTTTCTCTGTGTCCGCAGCAAAATGCTTTTCCTGAGTTATCTGTATCTGATAATAAAATAATAAAATTTACTTTGAACTTTAAGTTTCGGGGAAATTCCTTTGATTCCGAGAACAAACTGTGACTGACATCTCCAGCTCTCGGCCGCAGCCCGCCCTCGGACACACTCACAGCCAATCAACGGCACCGCTGGGAAGTCTTGCTCCCATTGGCTGAATGTCAGTAGGCGGGATGCTGAATATTCGGAGCGGTCCGAGTTTTGGAACCGAGAGCGAGTGGACCCGGGGAGAGGCCGGAGATCGGGAGCTAAACTTCGGGTAAAGGTTGCAACACCGGCCGGGTGAATCCTTCCCATGGCAGAGGTGAAGAGACTGGCGGAGATTCTGTTGGATGTTTCATCTGCACGGAGGGTGCCCGGACTTTCCCCGCCGTGGATCGGGGCCTGTTGCCTGGAGTTACCTCCCAGACCAACCTCCTGATGCTGGGAGCCCGGATCTGACCTGCAGCTGCCGCCGACGGCTCTCCGGTGCTCTCTCCGCTCTCCTGTGCAGTCGGACAGGCTGAAGGCCAGGGGAGAACCAGGCGCAAAGGTGAGTTCGTGCTTTAGAAAATAGGAAACAGGGGTAGCTGTGGCCATTCGGCCCCTTGCGTATGTTCTGCCTTTCCCTCCGATCATGGCTGATCTTTGACCTCAGTGACACTTTCCTGCAACGTTCCCATCTTCGCTCATCCTTTCAATATTCCTTCTGAATTTAGAAAACTTGCGGAAAAAATCCAAAGATTCGCCGCACTCTTCATCTAACTCCTGTCAGCTGACATCGGATTCTGAGTCTGTGACCCCTGATTCAACACCCAGTGAGGAATATCGTCATTCCTGCCCCCACCCTGTCAATACCCTGCGAGACTGTGTCTGTCTCAGTCAGACCTCTTGTTATTTCTCTAATTTTGAGACAGGCCCAGTCAGTGTAATCTCTCTGAGGACACTACCGCAATCCCAAAATCAATCTCTGAACCCTTCTCTTCATCCCTTCATCCCACAGGCTGACTCCGGGAGAGAGATCAGACCTGTGCACAGTGTTACATGTACGCTCTCACCAGGACCCCATATACCTTCAGAGGAGATCTTTATTCTTCTATTCAAACCTTCCTTCCCATTCAATGCCCTTCATTTAATATCGAACTCAAACAGTGAACAGACACAACACAGCCTCAGCCATGAATTTAAAGGGCAGGTGTTGCAACAGTTTGAGCTTCATACCGGGGGTCACGGAGCAAGCAGGGGGTCACAAAGGGAGGAATGTGGGAGTGTTGTATGTCTGAGCCCAGCTGTGTGTGTTTGTGTATCAGAATCAGGTTTAATATCACCGGCGTATGTGGTGAAATTTGTTGTTTTGTGACGGCAATACATAGTAATAAAAAGTATAAATTGCAATCGGTGAGTATAAAATTAAAATTAAATAAGCAGTGCAAAAAAGAGAGGGAGATCGGGGTCCTTAATGATGGATGCCACCTTTTTGTGGCATCATCTTTTGAATCTGTCCTGGATGCTGTGGAGTCCAGTGCCCATGAAGGAGCTGGCTGAGTTTACAACTTTCTGCAGCATTTTCTGATCCTGTGCAGTGGCCTCTCCACACCAGGCAGTGATGCAACCAGTTAGAATGATCTCCACAGTACATCTGTAGAAATTTGCAAGTGTCTTTAGTGACAGACCGATTCCCCTCAATCTGCGAATGAAATATAGCCGATGTTGTGCCTTCATTGTAACTGCATCAATATGTTGGGCCCAGGATAGTTCCTCAGAGATGTTGACAGGCAGGAAATGGAAACTGCTCACTCTTTTCACTTCTGATCCCACGATGAGGACTGGTGTGTGTTCCCTCGAGTTCCCCTTCCTGAATCCACAATCAATTCCTTTGTCTTCATGATGCTGAGTGCAAGGTTGTTGCTGTGACACCACTCAACTTGCTGATCTATCTCACTCCTGTACTCCTCCTCATCACCATCTGAAATTCCAGCAACAATAGTTGTGTCATCGGCAAGTTTATAGATGAGCCTAGCAACACAGACGTGGTGTAGAGAGAGTAGAGCAGTGGGCTGAGCACGCATCGTTGAGGTGTGCCAGTGCTGATTGTCAGCAAGGAGGAGATGTTATTTCTGATCCACACAGACCGTGGTCTCCTGGTGAGGATCCAGTTGCAGAAGGAGGTACAGAGGCCCAGGTTTTGGAGCTTGTTGATTACAATTGAGGGTCTGATTGTGTTGAATGCTGAGCTGTAATCAGCAGCCTGACTTGTGTATTGCTTTTATCCTGGTGATCAAAGGCCGAGTGTGAGCCAGTGAGAATTGTTGACAGATTGTGGCGATAGGCAAATTGCAGTGGGTACCTGCACACAGACAGGAGTTGATTGACCATGAACAACCCCTCAAAGCACTTCATCACAGTAGTGAGCGACACTGGGTGATAGTCGTCAACATCTGCTTCCTGCTCTTCTGAGTTCTTCCAGCATTTTGTGTGCGTGGCTCCACTTTAAATATGCTCAATTATTTGGACTCCACAGCTGCCTGTGGCTAAAGGAATTCCTCCTCATCTCTGTTTTAACATTCTCTAGTTGGAGGCTGTGCCTTCTGGTCCTCGACCCACCCACTTTAGGAAACATCCTCCCAACATCAACTCTCTCCAGACAGGTGTCAGGGAGATCGGGCCGGGACCTTCACCAGGACCTGTGTAGCTTAGATTACCAGCATCTGCAGATTTTCTCCTGTTTGATTTTTAAAGCAGAAGTTAATAAGTAAACTTCTTGATTAGTCAGAGTCTCAAAAGTGTTGTGGAGGTGGATGGAGAATAGGGTTGAGGGGGATAATAAATCAGCCATTCTTCTAAACTCCAGTGAGTACAGGCCCAGAACTATCAAACACTCCTCATATGTTAACTCTTTCATTCCCGGAATCATTATTGTGAACTGCCTGGAGCCTCTCCAATGCCAGCACATCTTTCTGATATAAGGGACCCAAAACTGCTCACAATACTCCAAGTGTGGTCTGACCAATGCCTTATAAAACGTCAGCATTACATCCTTGCTCTTGTATTCTAATCCTCTCGAAATGCATGCTCACATTGAGTTTGCCAATCTTACCACTGACACAAATTGCAAGGTAACCTTGAGGGAATCCTGCACAACGACACCCAAGTCCCTTTGCTCTTCTGATTTTTGAATTCTATCTCTTTTCAAAAATGTCTATGCCTTTAATCCTTCTACCAAAGTGCATGCACAACTTCCCTACCCGATAATCCATCTATCACGTATTTGCCCATTTCCTGATCTGTCTCTGTCCTTCCCCAGATTCCGAGCTTCTGCAGCACTACTTGCCCCTTCACCTATCTTCATATCGTCTGCAAGCTTGGCCACAAAGGCAACAATTCTGTCATCCAAGTCATTCTTTGTCTATCTTGGCTTTGTGTTCCTCAAAGAATTCCAACAGATTTGTCAGGTAAGATTTCCCCTTAAGGGAAGGCATACTGTCTTTGCCCTATTTTACCATGTGCCTCCATTTACCCAAAAGCTCGTTCTTAATACTGGACTCCAACATCTTCCCAAGCACACCACATCCAGACTAACTCACCTATAATTTTCTTTCTCCAGCTGCTCTGCCTTCTTAAAGAGTGAAGTGACCTTTGCAATTTCCAGTCATCTTGAATGATCTATTGATTCTTGAAAGGTCATCACTAATGTCCCCATATTCTCTTCAGCTAACTCTTTCCAAACACTGGGGTGTAGTCCATCTGGTCCAGGACCTTCAGATCTTCAATCGTCCCACACAGTTTTCCTCAGTACAGCAAAAACACTCATTTCTGTCCCCTGACACTCTCACATTTCTGACGTACAGATAATATCATTCACTGTGAGAACTGATGCAAAATATTAATTAAGTACCTCTGCCATGGCTTTTGTCACATTTCTCCTCTCGGTGTCATTTTCTAGGGGTCCAATATCCACTCTTATATCCACTTGGTCTCAATTCTTGGTCTCAATATCCACTCTCATATCTTGCCTCTCTTTTACTCTTTAAATTTTTGTGTCCTCTTCAGTATTGTTGGTAAGCTTTCCCCTCAGATCTCATTTTCACTCCTTATGGCTTTGTAATTGTTTTCTGTTGATTATTAAAACCTTCTCAATACTCCAACATCCGGCTAATTTTTGCCCTCCCCTTTCACTTTTATGCTGTCTTTGACTTCCCTTGTCAAACACGGTTACCTCATCCTCCCTATCTAATACTTGTTCATCTTTGGGATTTATCTATCCGAATTGCCCCTGGAGCTCCAGTCTTTGTTGTTCTGCAATCATCCCTGCTCGTGTCCCCTTCCAATCTACTTTGGTCAGCTCCTCCCTCATGACCCATCAGGGTCTTTTTACCCTTGCACGTTCGTAACTCTACCCGCAATGATTCTCCATCTTCCAATCCTATGTCACCTCTCTCGAAGGATTTCAATTCATTTCTTACCAACAGAGCCTCCCCGGCCTCTCCGCCTACCTGCCTGTCCTTTGAATACAAG